>NW_019212985.1:0-28934 GCF_002532875.2 Varroa jacobsoni
TAAATTAAACGTTTACCAACTAAACTTAATTAGATAGTGAATAGCAGCAGCGTCATCATGAAATCTAAGGGTAATTTCGTCCGGGTGTCGAACATCGATTTACCTATATCCGTGTGCCATATAATGGATCACGAATGGATCGCTGTATCAGTACTTGGTTCTTCTACACTTCTCTTACTTCCTCGTCGGCGATACGAAAGCTGCCGCATAAAGCCGATGGTCTGAATTCCCTCGTTATGCGAAAATCGTCTTTGGCTTTTAATTGCGCTTTAAAGGAAGAGGCTGCTGGACGTATGGCAGGTAATCTTACGGCAAAGAACTAAGGCATCTTGTTTCTATTTCTATTTCCATATCAATTCTTATTGTTGCTACTCATGTGGCCCTTATCGTCCATTCGAAACAATCTTCACTGCAGATACTATTAATCAACGAAACGGTAACGCGAACGTCAATGAACACGAAACACGACTGACGTACGTAGTATTCTTTAAGTGGCGAATTTTACTTTTTTTTTTTGTTTATTTTTCCTATGACCATTCTCCGGCAGCGAGGGTTGTGGTAGAAATGATGCCAAAATTATTGCGAGGAAAAAGTGGTACGTCTAAACAAAACACCACCAAGAGACGTTTATAACTGCGTTCGGTCTTCCGCGGCGAAATAAGCAGAAGTTCTGCCGATGCAATGGCTTCAATCACGAGCTACTCCTAAATCACAACATTAAAATACGCTTACCGTTGTACGATTGTTTCAGCTTTAAACCTGTTGCTCCGCATTTTACATAGCATGCGTATACACGTTGACCATAACCCCACTAACCCGTCGATTATGTCTCTCCTTAACATTTTATTTTATCTTCCGCGCGAGCCTATATAGACGTAAACGAACTATCGCCAATGACGACGACAGCAATAGCAATGACTTTCATACTCACCACACAGTGCGGTCAAGATAATTATAACGGTCGGCGATGTAACAGGCTTGGTTGAACGCCGCACAATAATGGCGCTTATAGACCCTATGGATACGGATGTACAGTGCTTATGGTGCCTATAGCGGTGTGCCGGTGATATCCGACTTATAATTTGTTGATTGGCCGCCCACGATCGCGCACGACGATACGAGCGGGTCACGAGTTCGCTCGTGTGAGGCAGTTGTTGTTGCGGTTACCGCCAGCTTGCAGTAACCGGTTTGGCCGGCCGAAGCTGCTACCACAGCAGCGGTAGCACCTTCGGCAGTTAAAGCCATTCTCCATTTAGTTTCAGTCAGTACAGCTGTCCGTATTGCCGTTTTCCGCCTATAGAATAATACGAACGTATCATGGGAGCCGGTCTGACAAGCTGAGTGGACGATCGTACGTGCCGTCTTCCGTTGGAGTCCGTATTCGTCGTTGATGGAGACGGACGATTTAGCGATAGATTACGCCAATGGAATATGATGAATGGGGGCATAGTCGGGCCTAACTATAATTAGTCGTTCACGATCGCATACGATAAAAACACGTGTGTTTTAGGCTACATAAAGCTGCCCATTGATGTTTGTATGGCGACTTAGCAAAAAACCATGTCGACGCCATTTTGAATGAACGTAGGTTGCTTACGAGGCAAGCACGAGGAGCTTGCTATATCCAAACCTTCATCTAGTGAGATGCACGTATTTGTTACGGAAGGATAAACAACTAAGACGGAATCGGGTATCTAAGCGCGGGGATTATGCATATATATATATATATAAACCTATGAATGATTCAATTATTAAGTCAACGATGCTGCAAGCAAAATCATCTGGGATCTAGTTTGCGTCCAAACAGTAAGAACATATCTCATTAAGAAATTATGATTTCGATGTTGGTAATAAATTCCCGACCAATTTTGGATTACATTATGTTTTGCTCGAAAGAGCATATGAATATGCATAGTGTTCCGAACATCAATTACTAAAATCTATAAACAAATAAAAAAATGTTTCTATATTTCCGAAAGAGGGCTATATACATATATATATATATATATATATTTTTTTTTTAATATATCTAAACTCGCATTATATAAACGTTTACCTATAGTTTAAAAAAAGACAAATTTTATCTAACGTTCCTACTACTATCAGCCATCCTATCTAGCAGCATAGGTCGTAATACGATAGATTATATATAAAGTTCCGCTCGAAGGTTTCCGTTTTTGGAGTCACAAGATCTAATATAAACATCACTAGCTAACAAAACTATGGTAATTGCGGTACTTTGCTTGGTTCCTTCCTGGGCCAGCGAGGCGAACTCCTATTCATTGTTAAGTAAACCATCACTGCTTCTTATTAGACAGTTATTCAGGACCGCGATGCGTTCCGTATGGCGTTATGACGTTTCTATATGCCGGAACTCAAGGGTGTGATGCCATTCATCTACGCGGTTTTGTATGTATAGCAATAGCGTTCGTATAGGCAGGTCGGCTTTGGTATGGAACTTGTAGCCACAAACACAATAATAAGGACCGTAACCGAGGAACTGGCGGATTTTCAACGCAGCTCATAGTAATCAATTCTGCCAGACGATCGTGTTTTCGATAAAAGGCAAAACCAGTAAGCCACAAAGTATTACCCATCGGAGTTATCTGAGAAAAAGCCCATTATATTATATTTCTTTGGTGTTAACAGTTAATTTGATTGGGTTTTTGATCAACAAGATATGTCATTAATAACATATTCTATTTAATATAGCTAGATTTAATAGTTCCAATTAATTTTATTATAACTAAACGTAAAGTAGCACATTTGAATTTAATCTATTTCAACTTCCTAAACATCGCATCGGCTTCAGATAAAGCGATCTATTTCGATTTCTTATCAACATTCCCAGCAAAAGCCGCGCCCAACACTATTTTGCTATATATTTTTAGGAAGGCCCCACGTCAGTGGGGCCTTCCTAAAAATTGGAAAGTTGATTTGCCGACGTAAAAAAATTTGCTTAGTCGGAATCGAGCTTTAGTGGCGCTGATAGATGAGGCTATGATTGAAATGCTTACCCTGATGGACCTGAAGATCCTAGTGTTGCTTTAGGCCGATCTACACGCCTGTTCTGCTATGCAAAGCTGCTTCCTGGGCCTGCACTGTGAGTGACACAAATGCGGGTGTCAGCGACGCCATAGTGATAGCTAAAGCAAGCGAAGGGTGGTAGCGGAACTATTGCTTCACTACGAGAACCTTTTTCTGACAATAAAGTTTTCCAAAGCTGGTCACAGCTAAAACTGGCTTGCCAATACCATAGTATTAGTCTGGTTCGCTGCAACATCCACAAGATTTTCACTTCGACTCTTCATGGTATGTGCATATGGGATAAATCCCTAGCGAATAGAGGACTGGTATTCGGATTGTAGTTTTTACACAAAAAAAAAAAGTTGTTCCGACAACGATCGTCACTTCACAAGTTCACGGTTTATCCAATAAAGTACAACAAATGGTACTATCGTCGGGCACAACGAATAGCACCCCAGATATGTAAAATTTACCCACGTTTAGCCATGAACGCCGATTTGACGTATCTCGTAGTTCGTACACATGTGCCGGCCTTTATCCAGCATTGCTGTGCCAGTCTCTACAAAATAAAAGCCCAAAGCCAATTCAGACCTGTTCGGTGTCAATTAAGCATGAATGAATGAACTAATAGTCATGACGTTGCGCTACCGCCTTTTCCTCACTAGGGCAATCCGTGCCGACCCAATGCAGTTTTCAAGGGAAAGTACTGTTTTCCTTATCACCCTGTCTAGAACCACTAGATTGTTCGGGTCATTCCGTTCAGCTCCCGGGCTACTCCATACACTATGTATGCCCTGTTTTACCGACTCGAAGGCACTCCTTTAATAATTCTATGCATGAATTATACGATTAATCTAAAACAAATCTTTTGAATTCTACGTCCGGTACTTCCGCAACGTGAAGCAATGCTTCACACGATTGTCTGTCACCACAAAACGAAGCGTGGCTGTTCAGTTAACCTACTTCAGATACTCTTATCTTGTCCTATTTATAGCACGGTCTTTTAGCAAGTACGCTCTACCGCTAGCTCTGCTTGCATTATATGGTGTTTCAGTTGCTATTTAACCAGCACTATGTCACCGCTAACCGTTTACCCTACTGCGGTTATATCGTCGCTGCTTCAAACAAAACAAAACAAAGCTTTATTTCCAAACTTCTGTGCTAATATTAGGTCGCTGGAGAATCTAAGCAAGTACACAATATGAGAATACGGATATCTTTAGGAAAATTCTCAGCCGGTCAAGAGTAAACGGTTTTTTACCGGCTGAAAATATCTGAACACCAACTCAGATTACGCGGCTCTTGTGTATTGCTTGAAATGCTAAGTAACTATCGTGCTGGGATTCTTAAAACTGTAACTAAACCCACTGAGAAAGTAAGTTTTTTGTAAGCCTATAGGCAGGTCTTTGGGGAAGCTTTCAATATTCTTTTAGATACATCGTTTTCACTGTATTATTTTCAAGCTAAGCCGAATCTATACACAGAAAATCGTTAGGGTCATTTTCACTAGCAATGGTCAATTATATATATACGCACTTAGGTAAATGTATAGGCTACTATATCACCTGCGTCCACTGAATAGATAAGTGTCAATTTCTGTCAGTAGTTGAACTGGATGAAAACAATCCAAGTTTAAACTCTCCGTGTTTATCGATCTACACATTGAACTTGCCGGGTCCATCGGCCCTCCTCCTGAGCAGCTCCAAATTCCAAAAGGACTATATAGCTCATACGTACTCAACAAAATAGGCGTAACTTGTTTTGCCTATCTCTATTGCACGTTCTGAAGATTCATTCCAAAGTAATTTTCCTCTCAGATGGTGCATTTGCGGGCAGCTAACCCATATTAGACCACAGCTTTTCCATAAATGTCTCCGCGGGTTTTTGATTTTGCCGCTTCCACGACGCCGCCGCCGCCGCCGCCATTACTGTGGCCGTATCAAGAAATGCGTATGAGGCACTTCTCATACATTGTCTTACGCAAATACGTTCAGGTTTGAACAGACGCTCAAGAGCATCCCTGAAGAAATATTGATTTTTGTTCTCGTACCGACACCCTCTGGTACTCTCAGTGTGATAGTGATGAGTATATCGATATAAATTTTTATCATCGTGGTAATTTTGATTGGGCTGCTAGTGGCAATTGTTGCCAATGGCTGCAAGGCTCGCAACGGACACCGCTAACACCTATGCCTTCCCTCAAGATCTAATGAAAATCTTCGTCTGTTCGTCGAAAGCCGACAAAGCATTGAGCGTCTAGCGTCTGTGTAGGTCTGTTTGTGAGCGTATACATACAATGCTCATGTATAATGTCGCCAATTCCGTTCGGCTAGATGTTTCCGATGGAGAAGAAATGGTGCGGTGCTTACTGCGCACGGCATTTTTGCTTATGTTGCCAATGTTTGCGAATAAGACACATTAAGGCTCATAGGCAAATTCGTCAACATCGCCTGTGACGGGCTCGTTGTAGCATGAGTAGACCATGCTACCAGCGACAAACGCTGCCCTCACAGACCGCGCTTCTGTCGCCTTTAGTAACGACTTCTGCCCAACCGAAGATGTTCGTTAGTTTTCACCATCGTTTTTTTTTTTTTGCCTCATTGCCAGCATCGGCGATAGATTTCGGTAGAAAAATACCATTACGCCATACGGATATATCAACATTTGGACTCCCTAACATTTCAAACGCCCATAGCAACAAAGCCAGATGAAGTGACACTACCTTCGGTGTCATCTCGGCGTCGGCCGACAAATTCATTTTGAGCATTCGACCTCGCCGTAACCGTAATCAACGGACTGGAGCCGATTGGTAATACATGCTACCAACGTATAAAATGTTGCCTTTGAATATCATAGGGGTTAAGAGGTATTCTGGCTGGCCCCGTCCAGCGTGTCGTAGCGGTGCTATCAATGTTGGGACGAATGCTAACGGCGAACAGACAAATGGGCAGCTCGGTTGAATCATTCGAACAACGATAACATTCTAGTGCTAGCCGACAGACGGAAGTCCAACCAGATACTCAAGTTCGTTCTTCATTCATTGCAGACAAATCAGATTGTTCCTTTTTGTTTTTTAATCATAAGAAGGGGGTTTCACTTTAGAAGAGGATCGTGTTAATTGTGGGTGATCGGTCGCTATGGTAATTTCGTAAAGAACCCAGCTTCGCATATGATTGCACTTAGTCTTTGATTAAACCAGCTAGAAGGTTTGCTTTTGTGAAATCAGAAGGAGTTATGGTTCGATCTATACAAAACGCGATACTACCTGTTAATTTCCTATACTAGCCAAGGTCGAATCGCATCTCTGAGACGTCCACGAAAACGATGTGTCGAACTTGAAGTCCGATGTGCTAACTATATCTGGCAGAGGCATAGAACAGTGGTCGTACTGCGTCACAGGGGATATTTCATCAGGGGTATTATAGGTCTTGGAGTCTGTATTTTAATGAAATTCGTGATCAGCTAAGGATAATTTGTAAAATGAGGAATAGATATTTGGACATCGTAATAAAGCGCCGAATCTCCGCTTGTGCTTTCCATAAAAACGAAATTATCATCAACTTACCTGGCTCATCTATTCCGTCGAATTATTTGATTTAATAGAAAAGAAAACGACAATCTTCCCGTATAGTATTATTGGTCTTTGTTGTTTCGCATATTGTTCAAGAAGCACGGTTCTTTATAACGGTATCAGCTTCAAGACCAAAGTAATTAGCTTAAAATTATTGTTGGAATTGTCGAACCTTCAAATGGGTTTCACTTGTTACTGTCTTCGTCTCTGTTTGCTACGCTGTACAGACACAGGCGTATTCAACACCGAACGATAACATTGCTAGTTTCTCACGCCGGCTGGCGTGATTAGAAAAACCCGACGGTACCAGGAAGCTAATCACGGGAACATTTATACAGACCCCGCTATATTCGTATGGTAAGTCCGCAAGTAAAACGGAATGGAGATTTTCAAAGGTAACTTAGATTACAATAGGTCTGCTTCATCTGCGCTTTTCTGTGAATTTTCAGGTGAGTGAAGCCACAGTCCGTTATGACTACAGTAGTTTCCCGTGTGCAGGCGACGCCGTGAAGTCATGGACGTGTTCGATGGCGGAATTTCTGTGATGTTGTCTTGTTTTACCGCTAGTCAAAATTAGATTATGCTGTGAGTGGGACCAAATTTCCCTGTCGTACTTGTGGCCACCAACCGGACGAAAAAGGCCAAAAGTTTTGTTGTAGTACTATGATCTTCAGCTAAATCTACGGTACTAGCATAGCACCGAAATCAACTCATTCATTTTATAACTATGGTTACGATACCGTCCATCATAGGCAAGCCGAACTCATTCAGAATAGCTTTCTATTTGATGTTAGTACTAAGCGCCCCTAGTTATACTAAAATTACTGTGAATAGTAATATTTCACAAAGGATCGACGGATTCTCCTGTTGCATAATGTAAACGGGCCACTCCGACGTCAAGCGACGACGGTTAACAGATCCGGAAAAAGCCACGGTAAGAGTTGAGGGGGATGAAAGCGAGTACAACACTTCTGTCTCAAAACTGTGTAAGACGGTGACCGTCGAGAAGAATTCCCTTGCTTGCTTGTTTGTTTGTTTGATCAAAGTCGTGGGGTCCAAGGTGAGCCAATGACAATTAGTCCGCCGTAAACTGCTGTTTCTACAGTGCTCAATACTGTTATCACTAGGAAAAAAAAAGTTATCGCTAAAAGGTCACCTCTCCTGGTGATGTTTTCGTCATCAGCATTAACAGTTCTGAAGTTAGCAACCGATGTGGGGTAATATTTTTATAAACACGCATACAAGGGGTGTCAGATATAGAGGATGGGGTACAACACAGCGGCGATTTTCACTGGATGGCTAGATAGATTAGCTAGCGTTGCTTCGATAGAAAAAAGAGTTCCCAGCAGGGGCAGAGTGTTGCGCGTCATCGCTCTTCCTATGTATTTCATACTATGCAGATTTTAGCATGGTGCATGGTCAAAAGCAGCAGTTGAGTTGTCGAGATCAAGAACAGTACTATGTCATGACGTCATCCGCCATCTATCACAAAAGTCCACCCCGAACGTTGTCTTTCGAGCGCCTCGATTTGACTCTGCAGGAAGCGACGACAACATAGCAGGACGGTGTACTTCCTTCGAAAAGAAATTAACAATGGGCAAGCGCCCCGGTAGCATCAGTAGAACTAGCAGCGGTAAAAACAGAAGCAACGGTAGAAGAAAAAGGAAAGTCGGCAACATTCATGTTGATGATGACCGTCCCTGCAGCGTTGATGATGGTCGACAGTGACGAAAACGAAGAGCAGACGAACAAAAATGCGGCAAAAATGACTTCCTCTGCAACCAGCACCTGCGACACTGACCAGTGTGACCTAATTCGTGTTGCGGGCGAAAACTTCTGCGGACTACAATTGTATCGATGATGGCCACGGCAGCGAAGGTGGTCACCAAAAACAGGACGGAACAGAAAGGAAGACCTCGCAAGAACTGCCTTTTTGTGTTAGTGCTGCTGACATTAGCGATGGCGCTGCTGTAAAGATACTATTGCGACTGAGCGACCTTGGAAATAATGGCACCGGCAGATCCGCCAGTGGGCAACATCCAGTGATATCTGAGACGTACGAATAATTGAGTCGTCATAGCTATGAGTTTATGCCCGTACCTGAAGAGAGTGTATTGTCGATGGAAACCGGCCCCAACGCAAGTGGCTTGACTATTGCGCTGCGATTCAGGGGGTAGCGAGGGCATGCATCACTTCTACCTCTAAGTTCAGTTTCTATGCTTTATACCAGTGAATTTCATGCAACTGTGTTCCCGTAATGTGTTTCTAATGTCTCGCAATAGTAGTTGTTCGGTGGTGTTCCTTTGTTCACTAAAGGACGCCCCATTTAATTCGTCTGACATTTTCCTCGTTTAGATTAGTATATCTAATGACACACGTAAAGATCAAAAAAGCTTCGAGGTATCATTGCATGCATGCCTTCGCACCCACATATGTATATATATACATAACCCTTAAAATGTTACTTACATACATTAACTATGGAAAGCCAACGTCGTACAATACGGCTCATTGCCTAGGGTGCTTCATTTTATTAACGTCCACGCTCTGCGGGACGCAACGTTTGACTCATGGTTCAGGCAAATTACCCGGCAATTTTTTTTGCTTCTACCTAGATGATAGTAACAATTTTCTGGGCTAATCTGAGACCTGATTCGCTGATGTTAGATACCTATCCCAGCAGTATACGATAAACTGTGAGAAATTACGACCCATTCACTAGCATTGTATCAAAGTCGTGGGTGGAGAAGCTGTCATCTAGAAGGGTGGAACCGAAGAAATGGATAATTCTACCTTGAATACCTTAACATCTTTGCAGAAAAGCTTTTGGCTTTGTTTTATATCGTTATAGTGTTGCTTGGGCTTCGTCCTTATTGTAAAACCAAATAACGATCCTGTAGTAAGATCCAGGCCGTTAAGTGCGCCACAAGTGGCCTTCGTGCACTGTGCATACGCATGCATCGATATTCGTGAAGCGAATCACGTATAAATCACGTCACTTACGTGAAACACTACGGCAAACGCTGACTGAAGGTTGTCGATTTGATAGCAAAACAAAGCAGTGATAGCAAGGCGCAAAAGGAACGGCCAAAAAAAAAAAGAAAATCCAAATAAAGATGTGCTCTTTATGTTACAGTACGTTGCTTTTATCTAATTTTCCCTTTATGTGCAGTGAATAGAGAATATCATTAAGGGATGCCTTCCAATATACTGACAGTAGGAAGATAATTAATACGGCTGTTGTTGTATAATTCGACTCAGATAATCGTTGAAGGAATATATCACAACGTTACATGCGCACTTCGTGAGGAATCATAGGAGGTGGCAGGAAAATGTACGTGCAGTATCTGTAATCGTCGCCACTCTCGAGCAGTTCTATTCTTATCTTGATCGACACGAAGTGCGAAGTGTGTTCTGTTCGATACCTACAAAAGAGCTGCGATCATTCTGTAGGAATAACAACATCACTCAATCGCCTGATGTGGACCGAACGAATAACCAAGAATCATTGTAGATGATCAGGCTAAAAATTCGAGACTGCTACCAAACCTTTATTTTACATCTGGCCTTTTTGTAAATGTAACAGCCCCTGGCAGTGTCGTTCCTATAGTTCATCCCGGGGTCTTTAACAGCAATGGAATAGGTGGTAAAAGGGTGTGTCTTCGATCGCGGAGTCTAGGAACAGTAGTCTTTTGCTGAGGCAGCTAACTTTAGGGGATTTTACCAAGGAGTAAAAATAACGGCAGGAGCGACAGAGAGACACATCAGGGGGTGACGTGCCAGCGCTGACGACACCGAGTCACGGTACCGTGAATAGATGCTTCTTGAGATTTAAGCAAGCGACCAATCTTTTTCTGCAGCAAACTTTCTGCTGTGGGAAGGCTGTACGGCAGACAATCTTAGCAAAAGGGGGATTCAACGGGTACCGCTATTGTCCTGAGTAGCCAGATGAAGAAGTAAAAATCAAGACAGGAGACGAAGAGGCTAAGGGCAGAAAGAGGAGGACAACCAGGAGACAGCCACCACGTCGTGATGTGGACAGCCGGACAGCTAGCGGGAAAATCTTTTTTAGCTAGTTCGAGAGCTTCAAGGAAATGAAACAACATTAAGGACCCAACCAGACATAACAAACCTGTTCAAGGTTGAACTTGGACCAATGCTCAACGGGGGGGGGGGGGGGTAGCCAGAGCCATTGGAGTCTTACCAGTTCAGGTAAAGCCAATGTATGCAGCAGCAACAGAAGTGGGCGAAAGCATAAAAACGGGAAAGACCAACAAAGTCCCAAATGGAGGAATTCAGTGCGAGTTAATGCGTGTGTACAAGGGTACGAGGTGGTGGCGCTGATGCAATTGTCGCTCTTACTTGATGGCTGCTAAAAGGACACAGTCGGTGGTAGATAGAGGAGACCCAGAGGAAGCGGATAAAGGGAACAAAGCCTATGGCTATTACTACTACGTACGTGAATTGCACAAGCCGAGTATAGTTTAATTCAATCGGCCGAGGAAAAACTAGTTCGTTTCAACCTGGTACAAATCGAATTGAGCTTGATGCCGATTGGACTATACGATCGTTGGCCACGGTCCCGAAAATCCTTAGTTGATTCACGGCGGGCCGTGAATGGCAGAAGGCTGTGAAAATTTTAAACCAAACAAAAGCTTTTATAGAGAAATCTAGCGCATACGATTGGCCAGATTGGCGGAAGGGCGAGTTGTCAACTAGCGCTTCCGACGGAGGGTCTAATGAGCTACGGTTTATTATGATTCACATAGTTTCACTTGGCAGCCGTGAAGCCCGTGCTATGATACTTTTGGGACCCCACTCGATGTGGTCGCACATGAAGTAAGAGAGAGTACCGCTGAGAGTGCCGGAAGGAAGGTAACGCAGTTGAGGCGTCGATTAAAGATTGACGTCATCAGCGGAACGCCTTTAAGTCAGCTTTCAAAGATTTTCTTTGAAGTGTCGGGATAGACTGAAAAATTCGCGCCGATCATTAATATCGGGTTTTTATTCAGTTTTGATTATCTCTAACAGTTATAAAATATGTATTTGTTTATTGAATAAAAAAAAGCCAGCTATTATTTGGCAGCTGCTCAAGAAGCACTGGCCATTCCTACGACATAAAGCGTGCGATCTTGGAACAAATTTATTGATAATAAACCGCTGTCAAATATAAAATTTAACGAAATATGAACAGGGTTGGGCGGTGGAAATAACATCGTGCATAGCGTCATAATACAGTTTACCTATTGCCTACTATCAATCGAATTCGCGTACGGAGCTTAGTTTAACTCAGTCTTTCACTCGGCTGAAACCGATTGATAACTTTTGCCCCTTCTTGATTCTGTGGACACACATCGCCTTCCACTAAAGCCATTAGGAGGTACGTCAGGTGATGATAACGTTACGTGAGAGATATCATTGAAAGGATGTTTGCATAGGCATATTTGATTTGATCGGCACGGCAGATGCGGTTTGTTCGTCGTTACTGAGTGACACAGTGTGAACAGGATCAGTACATGTTTCGGTCTTTCGCTCCGTACATTTATGACCCGATCTGATATTCGGGTTTAGCTGTTGCGTGCAATAAATTGAATATAATGGATAACGCCGCGTGAAATTCGGATGAACTTTAGATTACGTTTATTGAAAACGGCTACTTCATCGAAGACGTAATAATAACAACAACGGTACATTGCGCGGATCAAACAAAATATATCGTTTTGATCGACTTACCTTAGCTGCTGCGTTGTATCCAGCTTGGGATTGCACATATCTATTATAAAGTGGCATCTTGGCGCATGGTAACGCGCCATAGCGTAACGCCGCAGCGGTTCTCCTATGAAAGTGTGTGAACAAATTCATCCCATATACGGTATGTTCTCCCTTGTAAAGCTGAGGCAAAAGTCACAGCATTTGCTCGTTAGAAATAGCAAAACCAACTCAATAGTACGCGCACGTAAAGGTCACGATCATGTTCATGATCTCAAAAAAGTTCAATAACGAATAAACATTCTGGATCCGCTGGAAAATCTCCATCCGTATGCCATACGCTGCTACGTATTTCACGAAAAGGAAAGTCATATATGATCTTTTTTTCAACGTAAATAGAGGCAAAGCTTTCGCCATTCTGGTGTTTGGCCATGTTGACCCGTCGTTATGAGATTCTCATTTGTGCAAAACTTCGGTTGTCTTCGTATCATGCCACCTGGCCGTGGGGCAAAGATAGATTATTCCTCATTGGAACATTTGGGATTATATCCGTATACAGTGCTTTATGTCCATGTATCAGCTCCTATTCATAACTGAATAGCCATTATACCAGTGAGAGCAGCTGTGAAGAGCTGGCTTGTCGTATTGAATGGTTGTTGTAACATCAGAAGTATAGAAACGGGATTTCTGGTCGACGTATTGCGTGATTATATATGTACAAAAGATTATTATTCTCATTATCGTTCTTATTATCCATGAATTTAAATCCAATAACAATAGGAATGCTAATGTAGTGAGTGTTCGCAATTAAAAAATCGATGACAGTAATTATCCTTAAATAACAGTCTCTGAGTCTACAATATCAGCGGTGATTTGATTATTACCGTACATTAATGAATGGCATTGATCGCTTGTGTTATTTCAATTTGGCCGGCTTTTCGTGAATTAAATACATGCCCGTACCGCCTATGGGGCGGCGCTTAAGCCGTGACGGTTTCGCATAACGAAACGCATACTAATTCTGCTATACCATCAGCAGAACGGCAAACCCCTTCATGCCTGGGGCGTGCTAGCCTCGCGTTTCTAGCTCTCGTTTCTAAGCTCCTCGAAGGACAGGTGTTATCAATCTAAAAACTTTCTCAGCCTTGTTTCAGTGAAGTCTTCCGATAAACTTAGAAACAGCTGCCTTTTTTCTAGGTCCCTTTCACAAAGATGACGGAAACAGAAATGGCGGGCAGCAACCTCTTGCTTAGCTACCTGAATCTAGACATGCAGATGGCCCTTCGTCGGCAATGGCGTATCAGTTTGTAGAAAGGCCTTCCAAATCAGATTGGGCACCGATGTTACCGGAAGTGACAGTGAGCGATCCTCTGATCCGCAGTCAGTGAAGGGCAATATTTGCAAAGTGGGGAGATTTTCGGTTATTTGAAAGGAAGTTATTCGGTAATTTTATTGGAAGACCTCATCCATAGTGAATCTATTTCACTATCTGACTAGTAACTGCTAACAGAAACGGAACAATTAACAGATATGGAAGTATGCTAGGAAAAGCGTCGTGACACTTAGTACACACGTTTGATATTTACGTTCGTACCTTAGGAAACACAAAGGCCAGTGTGGAATATTCCATGATCAGAGCAGGCTTCCCTTTGATATCGGTACAGGTGCTCAATTGCTTTTATTTATAACCGTTGCTTAGCTTATCAAGGGTTTTATCGAACACAAATTTGCTCATTGCCTCAAGCCTGTACAATAATAGGAAACGTATTCATATGGTTAGCAGCCGTGTGTAAGTCGCTCTCTATTTAAAATCATATCCTGAATGTACAGCAACGCCAGCTAGTAGAACTTCCAGGGCCACCGACCACTACCACAATTCTATAGTTTTACTCCTAGCGGAGCTTGGTACCGCTGGTCCTACAAGAGCGTCCAGGGGCGTTAACGCCGGCCGCATCAAACGCGTGAGCTGAGCAATCGGTCATCCGCTCTGGCTTAGCATTGGTTATATATATATATATATATATATGGTATATATCGTTAGCATTAATGCTATTGCGGTCAGCAAGTTTGGAGTTCGGTAACAAGGTATGAAAGGCGCGATATGGCCGTCAGACGCAGCGGCTACAGGTTTCTTTGCTACAATTCATCGTTAAACGACGTGGACTGCAGATATGCCTGTTCTCGCCTTGACATAGCGATAGTTATAGCAGCAACTCGCTAAAAACAGGGCCATTTAACTAATATCTGTTATATTCAGTGGTGCAATAGTCCAAGTCACCGTTTATATTACCGGGAACTTAACAGTAGTACATACACACATATTCTATTGTTGCTATAACCGGTACGAGAATGTTCTATCGCCTCAACCTGGGTATTATTTTCGGACCGAAGTCGAATTCGTGATTCCATCGAGCAGCAGCAACTATGAGCTACTGAAGCCTTCGGCCTCTGAGAAGCCTACTGGCATCGTAATTAAACGGGAGAGTTCGTGAAACATTACGGAAACGAAGATTTGCTCTGTGTGTGCTGCTATGATGACAACATAAAACTATAATACATCAAATGCTTACCATTGGATACGCTTTAAAAATTCGCCGAACGCCTAACCACGCGGCAGGAAAAGGTGGTGTTAATCTTTAGTTCTCTAAATATTTGTAAATAAATACTATGATATTCTATTATCTATCAAGTGCAGCCTAGAACTCTGTTAGAATTCACGTCTCACTAAATATACCTCACTGTCGCCCATCAGCCTCCAGTATCAGCACCGCCATTTTGTGCAAATTATCTTTCGGACATGAACAACTATTTGCTTATAAGTGCAGTGTATCATCATATTGCGTTTGTACATATAGGGCTCAGCGCGACCCCGCATCACCACACTTCGAATCACTTACTTTTCCGTCCGTTCTCTGAGTGTATCCGAATAACCCTAGCATTATCTGTAGACACGGTAGAGCGTAGAAGCGTCTCGTTTTATCTGGCTTGTCATTTGCTGTGGTGTTTTGGCTCTCGTCGCAAGAGGCAAGGTTGATACAGCCAACATAGTTACCGTTAAACGCATTAACTGGCCCGTCTCAGGTACGCGTGCCTGTCAGGACATAACAGGTGATGCACATTTAGCTTCCTGGGTCACCGCAATGCGATTAGTCAACATGATGGTGCACTGACGTGGTTAGATATACGCCACTGTTCGGTGTAGCCACTTAACTAAGTTAGGACAACGACGATTCGGCCTCTGAAAAACAGAAGTGCGTGGCGGGTTTTCGCCGGAATAATACACACAAGGATCCAAACTTAATGGATAATATGGAGCACATGGTAGCGGAGTAGCTAGCCGGAGAAGTTTGTAAGGAAAATGTAGACAGTAGAGATGCCCCAATAAGTTTGGGCATCGGAAGCTTTCGTCTTTTGGCTAACACTTAGAACTAGTCTCGGTAATTTAAGTTTGATTCGTAAAGACATGGAAGGCAAGCGAACAAGCAGCTACCGACTATTTCTTATGCTTATACGAAGGCGCTTAATAAAAAAAAGGATTTAGAAAACAAAATGAGAGATTAGGCAACAGACGTAGCGTTTCGAAGTGGATTTCGAAAAGTCTACTGAAGTTGTTCAGGTTAGATAGTGAAAAGATACGAGATCTCATGTAAAATGAGGGAAAAGAGCAAACATCTAACTAATTTTTTTGCTTTACGACGACTACATGTTACGCTTCTGCGGGAGCCAGTATCAAAAGTTTACGTGCAACTTTTTTGACCTTGTGATACTGTGTTAACAACATATTTGCCCACTAAGCTTCGAGACGTGTGAACTGCTCCCACTTCTAAATCAAGCATAGACAAACTTTGTTTCATATTAGAATAGGCCAGCAGGCTGATGTGAAGTTTTGTAGAAGCATTACCGGATGAAATATTCATTTGTTTACTTAGAAAACTACGTATTGTAGTAGTCGTACTGTTATTAAACCATTGGGGACGCTTGGTAGAATCGTTTATACAATTACACCGTACGCCTGCTTTTTAGCTGAGAGATATTTTATGTTTCGAGTTTTACGTATAGTATCGCCATTCTATTACTTAGACCACAGGCCTAGCAAGCAAATGCGTTACCAACTTAGCTATCACGAGGACAGCATATCAGCTCTAAATAATTTTTATTCCTTCTAAGTAAGCTGGAAAACTTCCCGGTTTGGTTACACTGACCGACGCTGATTGTATAGAAAACCTCCCTAAATACTAACAGTACAACAAAATAGAGCAGTGAACATTAATGAACTGGCTTCCAAATAGAGCGTAAGCGCGAAAAGATCTTGCTAAAACAATACTTTTATACGACCGACCATCAGCCGGGATAGGGAAATTACGAATAGGTAGCGCTCCACTCAATCTCTATGGCATGGCCGCAGATAGCGTTTTCGTCAGCTTCAGTCGACGCCTGTCCCTTTATCTGCTGTTTGTAGTAACTATAGTCGGTACCTGCACACTAAACGCCAGACGACTCTTTATCGCTGGCAAAACCAGTATGTATATTCGAAGTGAAACCAAGTTCAGTTTAATTACAGTCTTCATATATGCCACGCAACCCTTTACTGCGATCTCGGCTTGCCATATGCCTTCTGTTTGCCTAGCATAGCGCGGTAGTTGGCGTCGACCCTTTAGTAGTTGAATGGATGCTAACTAGTCGCCGGACGGAACTTCAGAGAACTTGTATATTTCTGCAAACATCTGTATCACTGCGGGTGTGCCAATGGGGAAATGTAGGAAAGAGTACAAGCAGTCTGACAGTTTTCTTTCACATTCGTTGCAATGGCTAACGAAAAAATATTGTGCCAGACGCGTGTGTTTAATTGATTGCCTTTGCTGTCATCAGTCACCTTCTCACTTTAATTTTCGGCTTGTTGTCTGTTTGTACCTGGCTTTGGCTACCAGATCAGGAAGATGATGCGTAGTAAATCGTACCACAAACGACACTAGCGCCCAGGCGCTGGATCGTATGAGGGGGAGGGAGGCGGCGGGATTCAAAGACGCTAGTTTTCTGTAGGGTAAAATGGGTCATTGCTTTTTGCAGGATGAGATCTGGTGCAGGCCGCCTCATTGGGCTGATGGATGTCATGCCTGTACGAGTGTTCTAAGAGAGCTTGTAAATAGCCACGCGAAAATTGTCCGTAATCTTTGGAGCCGGATGGATTTGTTTACTACTGTCATGCAGGTCCCGGTTCAGTTTGGAATGACGTTGGGTAGATTCGGTTGTTGGATGCTCCATTGACACCTATTGAAATAAAGAGAAACAGGCCGCGCGAATAGAAGTGTCGATTATATCGGAAGGTTTGAGGGAGCGATAAATTATATGAATTGTCAGATGATGACAACCGACCAAACGAATGGGCCCATGAAAGATGAGCAAAGAAACCAGCGGTGCTACGAAACAATTAAGCAATCTACCTGGTTATATTCTGAACCTTCAAAAAGCTTCATAAATCAATAAGCCGAGAAATCTAATAGCACTTTGAGTGTAGCGACGACAGACGAAGGCTGAGAAGAAGCTAATCGTTATCATCTGAACTTTCTCTTGAACGCTACGCATCGACTGCGTCAACAGGAAGGTGCATGAAATTAGAAGGACAACGTTTCCATACAAAAATGGCAGTAAATAATGGCAACGAAAGCAGGGCAATATACAGGTATATTGTAGCCTCCGTTTTGCGTTCTAGCTAAGCGCATCTTGCTGCGCTGTTGCTAGATACCGTTTCAAATCAAATCGATCGGCATCAAAGGACGGCATTTCCGTGGAGGTCGATATTCGATTCGACTCTTGCCAGGCCTAGCCTCCGTACTAAATGCTAGAAATATCAAGGCAAAGATGATTTGTTTGGAGTTTCGCTATTCGTTCGCATCATTTACGTTTGGCGATAACTGTCCTTATAGCTGTAAACAGTATAACGTGATCTGCACAAAGGTATGTGTTTTGCTACGTATGGAAGATTTGTGGTGTCCACTCTCTAGTCCCCTGTGTTTTTCGCGTAGTGCAGGTTACTTACTTATGATGTTATTATTATTGTTTACGAGGCATTTTCGCTGCTCCTGGCATCATCGGGACGTTGTTTAGGCGTCGGAGACAGCTATACCCGGCCAATACTAGGCGAACAGCTTGCTGGGCCGGCTGCTCAGTCCGCAGATATCGTTCGATCTTGGCCTGTCCTCCAGTGGAAATAGGACTACTTGCCGAAAGTACACACAATGAAGTCCTTCTAGATAGATAATGATATTTATCTTGCCTGATTCTGGACTATTATCGTTGGGACTGCTGTTAGCCACCTTGCAGAATAGATCAGCACAAGACGGGCGGAGGAAGAGGTGTGGGTCGATGCTGGATAGATCGGGCCAAAAAGTAGGCGCAGTTGATGCTGTGGACACCATCACCCATCATCGTATCTTTTAGGCTTTTTGTCAACTGGCCACGTTTGCCAATTCCCATTACAACAATAAATCATTGATTAACAATGAAACTTTACTCGCATTATTAACTCTTTGATGTAATGCTGCTGCTGCAGTACTAACTGACTTCCGAACCTGCCTTTCACCATGAACGACAAAAACGCCTCCTATGGTGTACTTCCATACCAAATAATAACAGGCGGGGAATAGCAGCCAGTCGTCGTTGGAGCGTTGGTCAAAGAGAGAGTCTCGATTGAATGCTCCTCGGTTCTTCGTGCTTGATGCTTCTGGTAATGTTATTAGCGAAAAACATGCCGGCAGAAACAGCAATATTGTCGACTTTGCGCTGGGAGATTTTTCCATTGATTTCTATTAGATTGGTATAAGGGCCAATAAGCGCATGTGTCCTTACTACCGGCACTACATTCAAAGCAGTACGGACAAAAGAAGGAGAACGAAAAGGACAACGATGCTGTATTTCATATAGGGAAGGCAGAACCGAATATTTGTATGAAATTAGCTCCGTCCGTGTCAAATGGATTTTTCCATAATAGATTCGAAAGATAGCAAATATGTATATATATATATACACATACGCTTAGGCGTCAATATCTCGAGAACGCGCTTAAAGGCTCGATAGGTACCGCGCATTAGAGAATAATTATGGATTTTTTATGTATTTAGGCAGTGGCATTTCAAATGGAGAAATAAACATTTTCATCAAACGACACCAAACACACGCCATCCATGTAAATAATGCTTTTATTTTGGAAGAAATTTTTCGAAGAAAATATTTGGAAAGCGGCAAAAGTTGAACAAAAAGAAACAGTCACGTGGGCTACTATGATACTGTGATCGTTAATTTTTAAGAATCACGATTTTTGCACAGCCCTTCTGGACTTGGGTACTGTGCCAATTCAGAACTCAGCGTGCGATCATATCAGCGTTCCCTTGGCCCAATAATTATATGTTGTACAAGCTAATCAGATACAGAAATCAGTACGGAAAACTCTCTAATACAATGCATGGGAGATATCGTTATCTTTACTACTTTATGGATAGCTAAATTATAAGGCACCGTGGTAAATCGAGCAATGTTTGCACGAGTCAACTTGTCGATGTTCCATTGTATGTTCTCGTTGCACATGAAAATTGTCTATTTAGATGACATTGACGCCTATTTTTCTTCTTTCCAAATATATACGGTTTGCTTGGTCGATAGGGCGATACAAGGTGTCTTTTTTTATTTATGCTAGCTTCGCACAGCATTATATTGAGGTGACCCTATTGAACGCTAGAGGGTGCCACCGACAACACCAACGTATTGGGAATCCCAGCACGACCTATGCAGTACTAAATGGTAACCCATTTAACGATTAGGCGTAACTAGTTTCTGCAATTTCGTTTACGTCTTTTTTTTTTGGGGCATCTCTTAGGAGCTGGCTACATGCCCGTTCCAACTTCACTTCACGCTGGGGAATGCAAAACTTTCTCTAGCACCTTTTTGCTCTCTTTCTTTTACCCCTTTCGCGAATAGATGCACCATTTCAGGTCTGTATAGAAATAGAATAAGCTGTGCAAACTTCTTATCAGGGGAACGAAAGATCCAAAAACAAGTTACCTATTTTCCCCTTTGGGATTTACGGTTACACGTGGATTACAGGGCACTTCTATTGGGTAAATGTGATATATTATAGAATTTTTTGCTAACGACCGGAACGACAGTGAGCAGCAACACAGCTTTTTCAAACAAAATTCCTGCTACACGAGTTCCCAAGTTCGAAGACGCGAACTTGCCGCGTATCAGTGGATTCTACTCAATACCCTCCTGTGTAGCCACGGGCATCTGAAGCCGACTGTGTTGCAGAACAGACGCATCGACCCAAACTTCGTTTTGCTCTTAACTTAAAATGATTGCATGTTAGTTTCAAAAAAAGACACTCACTACGCCCCGACGCATGTGACCGACCGTGTCTGCGGTGTTTGGACACGAAGGCAAACAAAGCGCTCGCCGAATGCACACAGAGTTTCGCGTGTTCCCCTTTGGTGCGCGGATATTTGGCGCCGTCGTCCTCACAGTCGTGTAAATCATCGATGGCACGTTTACGTTGCCGCCGCTACACCTTTCTTTAGGAGTTGTGAACGTTTGTCCTCGTAAACAACACACCGAAAACAGAGGAGGGCTAGGACGGCAGACGGGCAAGGTCTTGGCAAGAAACCCCGTACCGCAACATTTAATTACGGAGGATCAGAACAGTTTTTCCAACTTTGGAACCCGATATGGTATGAATTGAATGTTGGAAGAAAATAGAACGAAATAAGAGGAAGTTCTTTCGCCAGCGATAAGATATTTGTGGGTCTGTTTGTTTGTTTGTTTGTTTGTTTGTTTGTGTGTGTGTGTGTGTGTGTGTGTAATTGTGCAGACGTGGGCCTGTACATGTAATTGTGTGGAGCCATACAGAGAAGAATAATACTGACACAAGTTAAATGTGAAGAATTCGTTTGTCGCTGTCAATGACATTAGATCCTGCCTCTATCTTTTTCCTTTATTTACCTTGACTTGTTGGCCGCAGAAGCCATGAGCAACTCGGCATTGTCGAGCCGTATAGACATGTGACGAAATCTGGGTAACTTTTATTACGGAGATAACCCCCCTACTTTTGCTTAATTCTATAACTAGCTAATAGAACCACAGTGGTTGATAGCGAGCGCAGCGTCAAACGATAATGAAACGTGCCTACAGCGGTGATGGCTTTCGAAGCACTCACATAAACGGTCGACATTCTCTCCGCACTCATTCAACTGGACAGTTACCAATCATTTGGAATAGCTTGTTCTGATACACTAGTGTTTCTCTAGGTGAGACCAGATTAGATTTAAACAAAGAAAGTCTTCATTTCGTACGACATCTATCCAGGTCGTGTTGATGACATGATGGTGGCAATACAGCGGAAGTGACAGAGTATACGATGTATGATACATAAAATGGTCATAAAAATAACAGCCTCACAAACAGTTATTATAGCCTTGACGTTTTCAATCCGCGCTTGTTAGACAACAAGTGAGTATTGTGTGGCGAGATTTTAACGGAACGTGTGCCTCATAGATACATTATACGTATGAATGACTCACTTGCCAGCAGAATACTGTTATAGTTAGAGCCGTAAAATTACGGTTGTATTAGAAATCCTGCCTTTGGGCTTATTGTTGAAATTACAGTATATGAACCCCCAGCAAAGGTACGCACTATGGTATTGTTCACCGTTTCAATGAGAATCGCAACATAAACATTTAATAGATCATTAAAAAGAACGTCAGTTTATATCGATTTAGAATTGTAGATGAGTCATACGTTCAGGAGAAACTGCCACGTACTGCCCCAGTCAGTGTTTGTACAGTTAGGTTTTGTATCGGAAGGGTCCGGGACGCAAGGCTGAGAAGAGACGCAAAGTGATATATTCATTAGTCTTCGGTAAAACGTGAATTTACGTGGATTGTATGTAGATTGTTCGAGGCAAGATTTGCGCGAAGGCAAGAACGTATCGCACCTGTGAGATCCCTGTTGATTCACTGCATTAACGCCAATAGTATATTCTATTTATAAAAATTCGATAAAAATCACAATACGCAGAGAGCACGAATGAATTTACCGCAAGTTAGCGTACAGTTCCAATAGAAGTTAAAGGTGACATTAGTACAAGACACACCTTAGTGACGCTGTTAGCAGTTTCAAATAGTTGCTGCACGAAAAATTTCAATAGAAACAAATATGAACCTGTACAATGGAATGGCTCTTTTTCTAAGGTAATCTTTCACTTTGGTGAATAGTGCATAATTGAAAGATTATTCAGAAAACCAATATCTCATAGGTCATTATAAAGACATTGGCGTATTTGTGATAATTCGTCGTTTAAACATGACTAACACTTCATTTAAATAGCCGCTATTAGCGTATTAGAACAAATTAAATAAGTTTCAATTTGTTTCCTTTTTTTTTTTTTCGAACGACCTAGCATTAGCGCCAACTACAGCCTTTCGCGTGCGTTTAGAACTTTTTCTTGTTTTTTTCCTTTGCAGTAGGAAAATGTGTGCATTGTTCCTATAGCGCGATTCCTACCACAGCTCCGTGCATCTCTGACCATTTGTCTATGTCAACGGATCTCTGTTCCGTTGCAGAATCATGCTACCTCTGCATCGGCACGAGAATTTGTTCTGCATGAACGCTTTTGTGAATAAGTCCGCCTTGTATCGTGGTCTTTAGCGCTTTGCTCTTTATACTCAGTAGAGAACGTCTCTGCCGTGGTGGTCTATCGGGGATAGAGGAACCTCTTGCCGATACAGGAGAAACGGTCACCGGATGACGAACTGTTCGAGTTGTTCTTGCTGTTCCAGTACCTAGTCATACCTGTGGCGGCGGCAGGATGTTAGCGCCAGCAATACGGGGCTGGTCGTGGCCGAAAGATTGAAGGCAAATTAGTACCAACGACTGAGTTCCCCTCCTGACGCCGTGAGGGTGAGCTTAAGGGGGAGTTCGGTCCAGGTCCCGCTTATGGTAAATTGGGATCCTTTCATTGGACGGCTGTTCGCATATTTCATCTTTATACTGAGTAAATATGGAAAAGCTTGTATCCCTTTCCACTCAACAATAACACAACGAGTAAAACAAAGTAGTAGCCCCATTTGGCTGAAGCACAAGTCGTTAGAATGCATTGTTATCAACTAGCTTTATAGCCATTGTATCAACACAGCTATAGAATTTCATGTACAACATTATCTAAATGGAAAACCATTCGAAGATGTACTTTCCTGTTTGCAAAAGTTGCCTTCTGCTAGGTCTATCATGCATGTATGCTTAATGCAGTTTGTATTTATCTTTCTAATCTATTCGAAGTCACAACCAGTCGTCTCATCTTTTAGCTCACTGACAACAACTAGACAACTATGACTTATTTCAGCGGTAGAACATTGGATGGGTTCATTTCGATGTTTTTACCGTGCAGGCTACGATCACGGCAGAGGGCAAGCCATTCATTGGGAAAATTTAACCGCAGATGATGGCTCATGTTTATATCTGTAGTGCTCATCATTTTCCCATAGTACACATACCGTATGCTAACTTCGAAGTCGTGACAGCATAGTCCTTTAGTTGGTCCTTAGGCGAACCATTGCCGTCGGCAACTATAAATACAAAGCTTTATTATTCAATCTGAAACAATGTATTGTTATTTACCTGAATCCATTCTCAGTCCAATGTGCTCCTACTTCGATAAATAGATATTTTCCAGTAGTTTAATAGGGCTTGTTGAAGAAGTCGCCTATTCTTATGGGTATTTTTCTTCGTTTTCCGGCCAGCAGATGCTGGCTCGAAAGATTCGAAGTAATTATATTGAAGGACGATAGACCTGTACGCGGTGTGGTTGAGTGTTTGCCATATCAGACCCTCAAAGATGACGCTAAGAATAGCCTACACAACTGCGAGTGGAGATGACTCTCATTCAGTACTTGCATCCATCGCGAACGGCTTCGAAAGCAATGGCTTATTTGAAGTGACCCGAACTTGCTAAAAGCTCGTGACATTTTGCCAATTTGCTGCGTTAGTCAGTTTGGCCGAGTTTTAAATATCAGCATTTACGGAGGAAGCTCGTTGGTTTCCATAAGATTTGCTCGCAGAAGTGTGCTTCGGTCCAGTGCCCAAGACAGTGCCTATCAGTATTGGCTAGGGGTTGTATTTCCTTGACTGTATTTGAAGGCTAAAGTAATTATGGTCTTTATTAACCGCAGCATTTGAAGATTTCGACTATAGCTCACACGTAAGAGGAGAACTTTTTTTTCTAAAATCACCTTTTAAAGTTCTAGGGCTTGACATGTTGTGTCTAGTGAAAGAAGGGTGGCTTGAAATGATTGGGAATTAGGGAAAAAAAAACTCACGAAAACAACACAAGAATCTCACCGCAGAAGGCAGCAGAGCGGTATTATTGTTATGTGTACATATGCTAACCGTGCTGCCGTTGGTACAAAACAATCCCCCGAGTACTATATTGTATTTGATAACAAGTATAACATATTTGATTATGTATTTTCATTGTTCTATTTCAGCCAGTCACGACAACATGTTGCAGAACGGGCCTCGGATATCGGTGCCACGAAAAATGGCAAATTGCCCTAGACTTTTTACACGCGAAAATTATTTGAAACGCTAATTTTGTGTTAATCCTAGTTATACTTGATCAATGAATTATAACACGAGCAATATGGAGAAATGGTTTTTAATAGGAACATACTCGTAATGTAATAGGAATACCCGAATGAATGGGCGTTCCATTAAGTATAGATGTAATGAAATACAAAGTCGACAAAATCACGAGTTCCACTTATCGATCCCACAATGGGGCAGCGACGGCTCGATTCGTTGTCTTGCCTGGGCGTGCTGTTTAAACATTTGCACGCTGAGCTTTTGTTCTACCGCTTAGCAGCGTCGACAAAACACCTATTCAACCATCTTACAGCGTTCAAATAAAGATTGCCCCTGTGAAAGACAGCCTCGACGTGATGATTTCCATTGTACAGTCTTAATCCTCAGTGTTAGGAGGCGTCTACACAGCTTTAAGTCTTGACCACTGTCGATGCAGCGGTTGACGCTGCCTAGAGGTAGCAGCGGATTACGACCCTCTACGCACGTCGTAGGGTTGCACCTACAAACTTTAGTCAGGTCTTCATTTATTTGGCAGCCAGCGGTGACGACATGAGAGGTCTATGGGACCCACTTGTATACCAGATCCAATTGGAAATATCTGTAGGGTCAAATGTCGATAAATCACTAATAAAATAAGGGAAATAGCATGCTGTATACACCAATGGATATCGACCAGTAAAATGAACTGCCATAAAGTTTCTCTGGCTTTCACTGAGGAAAATAACGTAAGACAGCAATTTCCGTGACTTAACCTGCATTACAGTCTTGTGTATGTCCTTTACATAAGAATTTCCAGCGTCACCTAGTGGTGATTGCAGATTCCCTTCATCGATGCATCAAGCCTGAATAGTTGCCTATAAATAATTCATAACCCAGTACCTACGAGAAACGCAACGTCACGTGCTCTGCTGTGAAGACCCCCATTGTTATTCACTATGAAGAAATATATATCGCCTCTCTTCCTACTGCAGTCCGAGACTCTCCACTAGCACTCAGAGTTTATTCAAATCTTAGTTCGTTTAGGAAATCCAAGCGGTTCGTTGTTCCATCAATGGGAACTCTTTGCTATTGCGTTTTGCGACGACTTGCCCTCCTGTTCACGACGATGTTCGGCCTTTCAGTGGCCGTGGAACACACGATAAGAATGAAGTAACTAATTAACCTGATAAAATCTCACGTAAAAAGCTGTGACGATACCTTTGCGGCGGCCCGCTTGCTGACACTGACGATACTGTTTGAAATATGGAGTACCTGAACGGCCATTGCGACTCAAACTAGGCTGAGATGAGTTTCGGCAAGCCCTTCGTGTATAGACCAGAGAACCCGTTCGATTTAAAGCAGTGCATCAGTTGAGAGAGAGCTAGGTTAGATCTACTAGCGTCATTCTGAAAATAGCGTAAATGCTGTCCGTTATTTGCATATTCTGACAAATACACTTATTTCTGTTAGTAAAGACACTGATTTCTTACACGGCGCTGTGCCTAAATGACACGGACTGTTCACGATAACAGAAACCCAACTTTTTACCATCTGGCATAAGTATGGCCTGATTAAGGCTAATGTCATCTATTTTGATGACTAGTGGTTGGATCTCCTTTGTTCTACTGAGTAGTTCCAATGCTGCAATAACCGTGGTAGCAACTTCGTGGTCGTCGTCTCCATTATCGTACCAGAAAAGCTTTCTTCATTTTTCACTACCAATCGAGCGTATCCTCTTGAATTATGTGTCGCCTCTGGATATCCTCATCTCTGCAGCTACGGGAAACCGTCTCAGTTTTTGGTCATTCGGTAGACGCAGGATTGCCTGAGGCAATTATTTTTCCATATCAGTCCCTACCGTACATTCGCGGGCGTTATGCTGGATCTCAGATCCCTTAGGTCAATTTTCTGCTCATTCCTCCTGATTTGTATATGTATTGCCTTCAATTTAGCGTTCCTTCGGGACGTAACGACGAAAGCTATTGATTCGCTTCTCTCCATTGCAGGATGCATACATCGAAATGGGTTTAGCGTATTCTGTATTCCGACGAAACTCTGTCTGATACGCGGCATCGACATAAATTTCACATAGGTATCGAGGAAAGTTTGCGTAGACATGAGTCTCTTGTTACAACATCCATGTCGTCCCATATCACTTGTGACAGAGGCTTCGTTTGGCAGTATAGTGAAATAGCTTATTTCAAAACTGAGTTCAGCTTTGGTCTTCCATCATCTTATGGAAAAGACTTTTTCTCCATACAAAATAATTAACCTAAGTCAGTGAACTATTTGTTTGATACGCAGGTATACCTTGAAAGCGCATATGCATACGGCGCATGCGCATACGTCGGAAAACATTTGGGACCGCTAGCAAATCATTTGTTGCGCGCCTGTTCTATATTGCCAATACTCGATAGTACGTTGACCTTTCTGTGTCAAAGATGGACGAATCATTTTACATGGACAGGATTCGATTAGCTGATATGAATAGGTCTGGGTTCTACTTGTTGAATAATTCACATAGACTTTATTCAGCTTTCATTCGAGGTATCTGAGATACTACTGGAAAATTACTGTCTATTGTCAGAATCAACAACAGATCATGAGTAAACAACGAAGCTACCCGCGAACTAGTTTCCAGATTTTCAATTTTCTCAAGGATGCTCCAGAAAGCATAGCTATAACCGACTCAAAGTGTGTAAGGACTATTTATTCGCTAGGCACGGCTAGTGGTCAGTTGCTGACGGATTCATCTGAGGTCAGACTGAATCAATTTACATATTAGTTGTCCAAGATCCGGTTGACCGCACTGATAGCTCGACGTCGTGGCTGTAGCACTTTGGCATTTCACTGTGCGACGGAAGCGTCTTAGAATGTACCCACTTGCCAAACGCGGCCATCCCTCGTCTCGTAGTCCTATGCGTCATAGTATCCTTTTCACTTGTGTGGACAAACAGATCACATACACGCCGACGCCTCAGTGCCTTAAACAGCTACAGAATCTTGACACGGCTTGCAAACTCTCAGGCGAGTTTGATCGTCTGCCGTGGAGGAACACAAGGAATTTTCTGAACGTCCTATTTCTGAGATGATTTTCTGCTATTCTAAATGCTCCTTCTTAAATAATGTACGTGATATGGACGGATTCCTAATAGCAAGACCCTGCAAGGTGTCTCCGTGTCCTTCTATTGCCTTTAATAAGATTTTTCCTTTGTCTTCTCCGGTTCCGAAAAACGATATATGTTGACACATTTGATCAACCATAGTACACCCATTTCCATTGATGTTGGTCAACCTTGAGAAATGCCTTGCGCCTTTGAACGGCGCTATATATCGACCATGTCGTTGTTTACAACAAAAATACGCTTGAAGCTCAATTACGTTTATGGCACGTGCAGGAAACCTATCTTTATCACATCGGAGGCGTACTATTATTGACCATCTGTTTTCCTTTACGAACGATCTTCTCATCGCTTCAAAGTTAACAGTTCGTACAAGGCGACATTTTCGCTATGTAGAAGAAAACAGTTGAGGTGCCATGGGAGAATATAGCCGGCGGAATCGACATAACTGATCTGCTGATATCCTTTTTCCCCATGGATGTTCGCCTCATTTAGACACAGCAGTGGAGGTGGTTGGGGACGTTCGTGACGTCTGTATTATAGGTCGGATCGGTGGCTGAGATAGGTGTATTTTTCTATCATTTCAGTTTGGTTTTTGTTGCTTGCGTCGAAAACTACCACCAGCGGCGGTGCTACTTCAGTCGTCGTCGAATACAACGAACGTTACAAACTTGACACAGAAAAGAAGCGCTGATGGGTGGGTTGTGACGGGAATGATGTTGGGAATTAGAACGCAAGCAGGATTGTCGGGGCAGATGCTCAGCAGTTGGTATGACGGAAAGTCTGTATCGACGCTACAATAGTTTCAGCAGGGAGAGGAAATTTGACGAAGAGAGCATCGCTAACATGTGGCCTGCGCGGCTTGTGATGCGTCGAGATGTTAGAGTAGGGCGTTTGGC
>NW_019212985.1:29034-44642 GCF_002532875.2 Varroa jacobsoni
TTAAGTGACTAAGCTCTAGGAGAAGGCATGAGATGACGGGGGGAGTAGCACCTTCACTCGTAACAATGTTACCTTCGGCGCTAAGTCATCCGCTTAGAGACGCCGTTTATAGAGCGTTTTGTGGATGGCGCGACGCAAAATAGGTCTCTGCAGGTGGGTGAGCGTGGATGATGAGACGGTGCAGCGATAGTCAACGAAATGCGCTCATGGCTTCGACAGCAGGACAGCTAAGTGGGTCTGACAATGGCGAGTCCTGCGTGAGGACTCACCATTGTCAGTTTAAGAGAGGCGGTCTTCTAAGAGAGACGACGGCTAGTTAGGAGTTACAACAGCCGTAGCAAAAAACCAATTTAATGTTAGCCAAAAAGCGATGCAATTTTATGCGATTTAGTACACTACAGGTTAGCCGCTGTACCGGAGACAAATCTTTTGGTTGTCTGTTAGGGGCGAAACGTAGAGTTTGGGGCAGCTTAATTAAGGACAGATAGACAAAAAGATTTTCCACCAAGAAGACGCCACCGTCCGACATCGTTGGTCACATCTGCTGCGCCTGTCGCAGAGTTAGTAACACGTAAGGCATCGAAGACGGTGGAGCGTTACGCACTAACCTCTATCTCTACGAAGCGTATGGCAAAGAATTCAAGGTGAGAAAAAGGACGAGAGTGGCCGGACAGCGTTAGCTACGCCACATACCTTGTTGAAGTCCACTCTAGACTTACGTCATCTGTATATATTTAGCATGTATAAAGGTGCGAAATGAAGGAAACAAAATTGACGTCGTTGCCCTTGTTTCAACGATTACAGAGGAGTTTGAGAAATGAGCTTGCAAAGTAGCATATTCTCTACACATATGAACGGAGATGTGGCAAGGGCTCACGCACAGTTATACGATGTACCTGATTGTCGACCTGCGTTGAAAAAGGAGAAAGGTACACATGACGATAAAAAAAACAATAAGCCTCAACCTATACACAGGCCAAACTTGACATCTGTCAGTAATCTGTGACACTATGGTATGACAAAACTATAATATACGTACCGGAATAGCTATATATATTTTCCGTGTAAGATGTTTGACATTTGAAGTAAAGAAAGAGAGCAAAAAAAATTGTAGACCGCCTATTCATCTACTAATTGGCATGGAGCATTGATTATGCATTTCTGTATGTCGAGAGCGGGCGGTTCGTCTGATCCAGAGTCAGAAATATGGTGTGATATGTCAATAGGGTCTAGGCCGCCAATACACATTGCTGAGTCGTCTGTGATAGTAATCGTGAGCAACAAGCGTGCCAGTTACCACTGGTTCGAATCTCGGCATTGACAGATGATTCCAAAGGCTTTACGAAGAAGACAACAGTAAAAACCAGTTAATACTGCAGAACCATTTTATACAGGTGTGTAAATACTGTGAGTGGTTTAGTCACGACAAACAATCGTGATTATCCTCGAAGCGTATTATTAAAATAACTGTTGAACCTTTCTTTTCCAAGAACTTGTGAAATACATATGGATGTTATTTATTACTATATAAATCGATCGTTGTCTTCACATCAACTAACACTATCTAGAAATGGTGGATGAAGGTCCCTCCCGACACGGAACGTTGTGATCTCATCGACAAAACGTTAGCTAGCCATACCTTACTTAGTATGGCTAGCTAACGTTAACGGCGTAGCTGTGTAACGTTAAAAGCAAAGATATAATCCTAATCCTAAACTCACCTAAAAGCCCAAAATGGTGTTACTGCTGTAATAAACAAATTGACATTGATTATAAGTAGTGCTCATGTAAGGTCATTGTAGGATATTTCGTTGTTTTCAAAATTTACCTATTGAAAATTTGATTCCGCTTTATCTATAGGACCCTGTGTTGACGGCCTCCAAACTGACTGTTCAAAAAAACAAAGTAAATACGGGTTTTATTAAGCTTCCGCATGTCCTATAATTAGATCGGTAAAAATGATAGAGGTCATTGCTAACATTACTCGGATTCTATGTATTATTGAATAATCCACTTCTGTAGGACCATAGTGTACTCGCTTTTTTAAAAGATGATTATTATTAACGAGTCAACGTCCTTTCCGTAGTGAAGTCTATTCTCAGGTAAACGTAAACGATATTATATATAGTATACTGCACTAAAAAGCTAACATTGGTCCTGTTAAATTTCAGGTAAATTCGCTTTTACTTCCGCCTAAATCATCAGGGATTTAGCGTCGCCCTTTAATTACTTTTAACAGAAATCAGAAAAGGTATTTCTTTCCTTCTTTAAAATTATATTTTTTAAACATTATTTTTCCTCGAATATGTGCATAATCGCAGTATAGAAAATAGGAGGTATTTTTAGCCTCATACGTACTGCATGTCTGCCATACATTATGCACGCGTAAGCACTATCCTAGCCATGTATTACAAGCTAGTGACTTCTGGCTATGCATTGCCAGGGAAAATATCTCGAGCAAACACTTTTGTAACTGGACTATTATATAGTACACGTTTCTAATGGGCAGTTCCATTATATTTCGGCAAAGATTTATCTGCTTCTCGATAGCTCAACGTAGCACTGTAAATATAGAGTCGATCCAATCGAGGCTGCAATAAAGCAATGTAGGTGATCACAAATTTAGGCTAATTATCCTGCTTTAGTGATGTATGGGGTACCGACTTTAAACAGGAATTTTTTCGCTGAAATTTGCGCTGTGACAACATTTACGAGGCCAATCAAATCAATTGTTTGCCAACTGGAGCAGCTACGTAACTTAGTAACAATAACCCTTATTAACGAAGACAGAGGCCAGTGCCTAGAGGGCCTAGTGAACATGCCAGGATCGTTGTCCGTTGATGAGAAAACGAAGCATTACACAATACAAATGTTGGGATCTCCGGCTGATGCTTTCTCGCAGAGGCGTCCTGCTTTCGAGATCGTACTGTCCAATACCACTTACAAGGAAAGCGTTCCTCACAAGACTGGCAAGACAAAGGCGGGGCAGCTTGTCTACGCTGTCAATGTAGTCCATGGAAATATTCAACGAGTTCTAAGGACTGCCGACGAATTGATTCTGTCCAGTGCTCTACGCTTGAAACAATGCAAAAGTATAGTGTCAATACTTAATCCCTAATCGAGGAGATCCCTAAAGAATCCCTAAAGGATCGAGGAGGTGGAGAATATCCTATATTAGCCTGTTTTCCAGTACGTATGAAACTTTTCGCGGTCAGCTTGATTAAAGAAAAAAACGAGAAAGTTCTTTTGTATTGATCTGCTGTCAAGCCTCATAGCGAATTCGAGTTGGTAATATTAAAGTATGGTAGATAGAGAGCAGCAGAAATCTTAGATGGTCAAAATCTTAACTAAATACTTCCAGTGGATGAAGTTATGATTGCCGGGCGTACCATGCTTTGATCACAGACTAAAGAAATGCTCGTATCTTTCGAGTCTTAGGAACAGCGTAAACGTATCATACACCGATGGTACCATTAGGTCATGTGGGATTCTGAAGACGCAACATTACTATCGAAATGGCTGATAGCTTTGTTCACAATGTATTTAACGACATTTTCGGTTAGCGATAAAGCTAGAAGTCCTGCGGGCGTTTCGCACACGTTCTCACTGTTAGGTTGAGGCAAATTAGTAGATCCCTTATATTAATCGTTTTGAAATCTACCAAGGTATAAATACGGCAGGTTGGCGTTTTCATGACGCCGAAATTGATGGAAATATGCAACAAGGAACGGATACATAATTTTCAATGAGGCAATCCACTGAGCAATTTACAGTCGAATGTGCTAACAGGTACTAAGCAACCATTTTACTTATCGCTTCATTTACGCCCTCAAGCTCACAACTTCCAGCCTAAATACTCTACGTTTTGATACGAAATGTCATAAGCACGCACAAGTGTCATTGTTGCTCTCTGTGTCATGTTATACCAGACGTACACAAATTCGGCGTTGGGCCTGGGCTTGTGGGAATGTTATACCTAGATGTCCCTGTGTACGAGGTGGGTCTCTTGTCGCCGGGACTCATACTTACAATTCATCACTCGTATCGTAAATAGGGTGACCTCGTCAGAGTCGTCTCGGCAGGCAAGCGTTCAACGGTAAGTGCTGCATGACTAGCATATTGGTCAGTTTTGAATAATCGTTAAAGAAACGAGATCATTGGGTGATGTTCTACTACGCGCAAAACTCGTGACTCGTTCATCCGTGCCTGTCACTTGATTTGTACTAGCATTGTTCCAATCTGACCGTTTGTTGTCTTCGATTGAAATGACGTTCGAGCTGGGGACTTCAATATCTACACTCCGCAAATGACCCCAACGTTACGTACGCTACTCATGAGCGTATAGTTTTCGTATTGCTGTGATTCACAGTGGTATGATTTGTGCTTACATTACTGCTCACTACTCCGGCTCGTCCATAGCTACGATATGGTGTCTCTATTCATGGTTTTCGTGCGTCCATGTGCCGGGCACTGTTGGGCGGAGATGCACTGTTGGGAGGGCATGTGAACGATATCGGGAAAGCACCAATAACGATTCTGGCAGATCCGGTAAAAAGTAATTATTTATCGCTTTTGAATTCGGCGTAGACCCACTAAAGTGGCATCAACTATAATTTCGTACATTTCATTTGTGCCCATGTCAGGTTGCGTCTATACACTTGCATGTATCTGTGTCTAAGGTGCGAATCTGTTTGAGTGCGCGTTTGATCATGTCTGTTGCTCAGATCGGATTAGCACCAGTAGCAACCTGCATCCGTGACGTCTTTCCTGCCTCTAATCCTGCGTACCTCGGCCCTTTCCAGAGGTGAGATCAAACCCCAAGAATCTACTAGCCCCATTGGCTTGCAGAGTCTATTCCGTTGTCGCCCTCTTTCTATATACAGTCACATTTCACTCAAGGCCATCCGATTTAATTTGACACGGCTAGCTGCTAGCTGCGAGCAATAGGGTGCTTCCTTATCTGCGGTCTACCACCGCAGATAGGCAGCCATCGGCGTTGCCAGCGAAATGTGAATTCCGTGCAAATCACCGCCGCCACCATTTTAGTCTCATACAGCAGAGAATGTTTCTCTGTGTAAGCGTGAGTCTGTTTCTTTGTGGAGTAAGATGGATCCTTTGCGTGTATATTTGTATTTGAACGAAGTCAAAATACTGAATCTGAGCTAGAAAACGATATGACCACAGCCTTGGATACGTAAATGACTATTCTACATAGGAAAATCGCGCGGTCTTTTCTTTGCCGCGCTGTTGACTAATTAGGGCGAGATAAAGATTGGATGGGAGGGGAAACAGGTAACGCTAAGGAAAGGTACTAGGGGTCTTAATGAACGAAAAGTCCTGGGCGGAAGAAGTCGTCTAAGACTGCTGTTCCATTAAGGAACGGACGGTCTCTCCAGAAGCGTGCCTATCTAAAAGCATGCGATTTACCTGGGGTCCGTCCAACCAGTTCACTCGATGCCCCTGGAAAGACGAGTGGCCTCTTTATAGGTTCAAAGTAATATTTTTACTAAATGAGTTGCCGATTATTTCTGCTTGATTAGACTATGTTGAGGCGTTGATTAGAATATACTGCAAAACATCTGATGCTCATCCAACTGCCGTAGAACCTTGGCATGTAAGCCAAGAATGGAGATTTTGGAGTTACTGGGCCGTCGAAACAGTAGTACTAGCAGTAAACGTTAGCGTACTTTGTTTAGGAGTAACTGCATTATTATTACACCACACGTACCGTTGTCCTGATGACTAAGGCCGTTGACCCAGCTAGCTGTTGTTTCGTTGTTTTTTATGAATGTTACGTATTTTGGTGTTTTCTCTAAAAACAAAATATCTATCTAAATAATTGATAGATATTTTTATTTTTTAATATATATATATATATAAGAGATAATTAAACGAGTCCCCTTAGAACATTATTTAGTATAGGCTATTTAACTGCACACATCTTTTTGTTGTTGCCGAAGTAAAATGCAACGTACGAACACGACTAACATGACAAATTCATTATTATGTTGAAGCTAACCAGCGCTATGAAGAAATAACGCTTGTACTATATCCTACCGGGAGGGAGCTTCATCCTTCATCAGAATCCCGGTAACGATCAGCCTCATTCTTAGTAGACCGATAGAAATCCCAAGGGCGATTTGTCAAACGATTTGCTACCGCAGACTCAGATCCGAGCAGATCGTGCGAGTTCAAATACTTCGTTACAAAATTCGGAACAAAAAGCGTCTGAACACCGCTTTACTTCAGCTTCGCGTTGAATTAAGATCTGGCAAAAGTGCTACCGATCGGACATCTAAGAAAAAGCAGCCTTATATAGTTAAATCAATAAGTACATCTAGTATGTAGTATACTTTTAGATTGCTATGTCCAATCAGGCACTCGTAATTTACATAAATGATACCGTATTTTGCTTATTCCCTCATCCAGTGTGTATTGTCAAAACAAGAAAAAAATATAAAAACAAAAAACTCGGTCATCGAATTATCGTTATTCCCTATAATAACTATTGAGTAACGTATGTTTATATATTGAAAGGGATATGAAATCATTGCATTTTCTATATAATTCGGATACCACGTTAACGATGCATGCAATCCGTGATTTTTGATTAACCTTTGTCTCGTTGACTCAGATCCGCGTCAGCGTTCACAGTAGGCAACGTACAATATTTCTCAAAATATTATATGATGTATCATTAGCAACTAAATAATTTACAAGCTAAATAGAGACGAAGTACCGGCTAAAACAGTCGCTGTCAAGCGTATTGTTCCTACGATTTTCATTTATTACATTGAGAGAGTGTTACGTTAAGAGGCAGTAGATTATTTTCATTAGACGGCTGACTTGTACAAGCCCCCGTAACCACTGTGTGGATTCTAAAACAAACTCTCCGAGACTAAAGAAAAAGAACCAACTATAATAGTATTATTGAAGTTTTTTCGCCCGGCAGGATGACGATCCCTTCTTAAGTTAGTGCAAAAGTCCCTCAGAAAGATACGTTCACGGTAAAATGTCAAAGAAAATTACGGCCCATTATTTTATAACCAACAATTATAAAATTACAGCAGCGGTCAATCAAGGTTGATCTCGATCCACCAACGTCCTAGCGGTATCCACGATCGAATGACGCATTTCGTGTGGTCTCATCACGAATATCTGCCTGCTTGGCTACTTATTTTAAAGTATTATATCATATATTAAAGTTGTAAGCCTTAATATATAATACGAAAATGAGAATTATGCCGTTGTCTCCCTTCGCACATACCTTTAAAGTTGTCTGCAAAGGTCATCAATATCGTCAACCACGCGCTGTGATTTGCCTGTATCAGAGGAAAGTTATATGGCAGTTTACTGCAGGCTGGCCACACGAGTAGCTTCCGTTAACTGCGTCCTTCAACTTTCCACTTCGATGTCGCGACGAAGTGTAAAACTCGATTTATTTTTACGTTATTGCCACAGTTAAGTTGCTGCTTTGGGTTATCTGTTCTCTGCCATACCGTGCTGCAGCGGTACTGGTTACAACAGCGAAAAGTTTCTGACCGTCCACCCCAACGTAATGAAGTTCGGAGCGTAAGGGGCCGCGTAGGCACAAGCTAAAAACCACTCTCCTATTTTCCTCAGCGCCTGGGTAGGAGAAAGCAATGAAGAGTTTCCTTTGTTTTCCTTCGCTACGAGCACGGTGCTTACGACGTCCTCTATTTTGATTCGGGGCGCGTTAGACGCGGAGAACGCGAAAGAATGGATAGCTTTCTTGAGCTTGGTGAAAAGATTGATCTGTTTTGTTTGTTTTCGCTGAGGAAACCAAACGTGCTTTATTTACTTGTGCGTGCGCCTGAGGAAAAAGTGATGCTCTAAATGATAGAGATACTGATGAAAATCTAATGGACGATGAATGCCCTCTGAAATTGTGCGGTATCGCGTTTTTATTGTTTATTTATATATGTGTATTTATGTATGTATGTCTAACTTGAGCTGTGTCCCGTATCCACAGTTAGTTGTTAGCTACTCCTGTCCACCAAAACGTCGTATCTACACGAGACAGGAAAAAAAGTGTGCCCAGTCACATCTATTAATATAGGACAATAGGATCACAAAAATGTAATTTAGCTTCCAGGCATCACTGACGCTTATCAGATAGGTGGAAAACTCGATCATCACAATATTACGAGGAGAAACCTGCAATTAACTTTGCAGTATAAGAATAGCGGTACTGGCAGGCAACGAGCGTTTGTCTATATTAGGGAGGGCCACACTATGGATTGCATTTGCTATGCTTCGAAGCCGCACATAATAAGAAAGGACGAAATCCACTAAAGGTCTTGGCCGATCTGTCAGTTAATTGATTATTGCTAAACTGCAAATGAACAACAAATTTTATCAAGAAAACAATCATGAATAAGCGGGTAGATTGGATATATTTATTTACGCAGACTTTATGGACCGACAGTCTAATATACGCGCTTGTCTATCTTCGTAACCGCAGTGGTGGCAAGAATATTAGTGGGTGCTTCATCTCTACCCATACCGAGTAACAGCTTCAGCAAAAAGAGTTTCTCCAACGCAGTTTGTAATAGTGACTCACTGTCGCCTGCTACCGACGGCCATCGCAACATCGCTCGCCTCAAAAATTCTGTTTAAGGTATTATATAGTGTATCTGTTCTGAGTATCAGCTAACCGCATTGAAGCTTCACAGATTTTAAGAACGAGGAGGAAAGAACCTGACTGAAGTCGGCTTCTTGTTGCCGAACAGTTCCGTTGTTCTTGCAGTGATAGCACGCACAGAGATCTCCCTATCTCATATGCATCGACTAATTGTTTGGGGAAGTGTAGAAAAATCACCGTGTGAGACGTCGCTATTCTTGTTTTGCATAATTGTTCAATGATATAAAATTTGTTACGCACCTAATATTTTACGATTTAAATACGCGAGTCGGTCATTTTTCTCGTCTAGCGTTTAAATGGGAACAATAAAGAAAGCAGAAAATTTAATATCGGCGCTCGGCTGGACGAACGCCCGAGAATCGACGGCCTGAAACAGCCGCAAAAATCACGCTGATATTGACTTGATCCTGCATCGTATCTATGAGAGGCTTTGGTCCGATTGTGGTAATTGACTGAAACATAACTATGTTAGGCTATGCTATGGAGAATTTTCTCATGCTATCGAGGATCGCACGTAGTCTGCGCTTGGATGACGTGAAGTTTAAAGGTTCGGAATTAGATGGCCATAAAGTATGTCTGTTGAACTCGATAGGATCCCTTGTCGAACACACGGAGCTACTCTACGATGTCAGTTCCGATACTGTAGCACAGCCTTGTTTTAGACATCTGTGTGATCGGGGTCTCATCTAAGAACGGTAATTACATGTGGCGATAGTCAACTCGGAGCAAGGTTCTAGTATTGTTTCTCTGTCGCCTGTATCTGTACGTCTGTGACGCAGCGAGCTGAGCCAATGTCGTTTAGACGTGTGTTTTTTTCAGAGCTGTCGATTTAAACGACTAAAATTAGTAGTCCGATCAGGGGCGCTTATCTACCTACAGATTCTGTTCAATTTGCAGATGCAGTGTAGTATCTGTTTCGTTATTTTTAGTATAGTTTTGTTTACTGAAAAGCAGAAAGACGATAGGAATCACTATGGCTTTTCACTTCAGCTACAGGCTACTAAATGCGGTCCTCTGTACGTACACGTCGATATGCGACCAATGAAAACTAGGTTATCGAAGACTTTTTCATATTTAAGGTTCCATAAACGCCGCGGCCCTGTCTGTTGAATTCGTATTGGTAGGTTTTTTCAATCGCAGGGAAGACTATCAGAATCGGTGTACGAGGCCTACTATCAAAATCGGCAGTAAATGAGAATACTTTGTCGGTCGCGGGTGATCAGACGACGGGCTCGCTACCCTGCTGTGTTATCGATACGTGTCTCCTTCCATCCGGCTGAACGAATACGAATAGCAAACATCGTAATCATAGTACCTTGTAGCAAAACCGTAGTACCTTGATTAGTACAATCAAGGCATGGTGTATCTTCCGTTAGAGCTAACGTCCCTACGAAAAAGGAACGCGGACGAACACGTAAGCAAACATGATAATTTCCTTCTTTTAGTTTGTCAGCTGCGACTGAATGTTATTCGAGCGGATACATTCTTGCGTCAAATTTTCTAGTCAAGCCGTCTACCCGCAATGTATCATAATTGAGCGATGTTCCTTTTTCATATATGTATATATATATATATATATATATAATGCAGACCTCTATCGATTGGGGAATCGTCAGCGACCATTGCAACTATGAACTGTGCCAATTGTTAGTCAAAATGACGAAAGGAACACGCTACTGGTCGAACGACCGCTTCAATCAGGGAAAACACAGTTTGGATTAAACACACCCCTTCAAGCAGTTCTATTATTACTGATGCTGTTATTATTACGCTATACAATGGTCGATAAACAAGAAGCGTAGATCGATGTATCTTCGTCCAAAGGGTTCTTCATCGACATAGCAATTTGGTAAGTAGACATTCCGTGGTTGATGAATGCTACCCGCAAGTATTGACAGGAAACCTGTTTACTCCTTGCGACAAACTGATGCAAGGATGGACACCACTATACTTGTTAATAAAACTATAGAAATTATTTTTTATTATTAGGAAAGGTGTAAAAATGTGCATCTGTAGGATACAAACATGGCACAATGCAGCATAATGTTACGCCTTGTTTGAGAGCTATAAAATTGACATAGCGTAGATACATCGTTTTTGAGTAGCTATAGTATATGGATATCGAGATTTTGGACATGAGAAAGCCCTATAATAGGCGCGACGATTTGATCTATTGCAGGAAGAGTTCTTGGCAATTAAAGATTCCTAATGTGGAAGATTTTTTCGTTTGTTTTTCACGGCCGCCATTGGCAATTCTGTTGCAATATGCTTCGCATGTTTTTATTGTCTTATATATTTATCGTACATAATTCGTAAGGTGTTGAAACTAGGTTGACGGTACTGTCTGTCATCTGAAAGGTCGCAAATTAAATTAAGGGTATCATCTTCTATGCACTTAGTTGTCACAGGCGCGAGCGGCGGTAGTATCTGGATTCGTTGTGTTAGATAATAAACAGTGAGTCATAGCATGATAATGTGAGCAAAGCATTGACATAATACGATACTCTGTGTATTATACGTTAGAATAAAGATCACTATTCTTCCTGGCGGAAAACCATTTCGTTGCTAAGGCTCAGCCTTGTTCTATATATTTGCGCAATGTATTTGGTTTAGCTTAGGAGAACAACTCGCCGCCACAGATCGGAGCTAGAAACCGCTGAATTTTTCATGAATCAGTATGTATGAGCTATTAAGTATTCTTCCAATCTTCCCCTCCACGTCGACTAAAGCTAGTAATAAGCAAAGTTAAAAAAACATGAATCAGCTAACACAGTTTTATGAACATATCGACCACGTCAATCCCAACAGCGTACAGCTATGAAGGCAAAATAGAGAAAACAAGATATAGAACAAGAAGTGGCAGGAGTTGTGCTGGTTAAATCTCCATCTAAAAGTAAGTGCGTCATGGAACTTTGAATGGATGCCGACAAAACTCGACTGATGGCTCGTGCGCAGCCTTGAGATAAATCCAATGTACTTTTAACGCCTCAGGCAAAGTCTGTTTGCTGTACACGCATGGAGCACCAAAACTCTTGACTCCCTCTCTTTTAGCCAGTCTCTTGTCCCAACGCAGACGTCTGTCCTCTGCGTTCTCATAGGTGAAGATGCCCCCGAAGCAGACGACAGGGAAAGGATGGAAAGGGGATAGAAAATATGTTGGCCATTCAAGCGCACATACTCGCAAGGGACGTGGAATGATTACTTAGACAGAAGCTGCTTCAAACGATTGCGTAGAAGGTAAATTTTTGGTTGTGCATCAATTGTAAGATGAACGCATTAGAAGTAGTTGAATGTAAGACTCAAAATTTTCAACTGCTGTATTGTGGACGGTCACGGAAAATCGGTTGTGAAAATGATCTTTCTTTTTGTGATGATGTAACTCGCCGCGGGCATGGCGCTAGCTCTGACCCAAAGTTACTTGTAGTTTACTGCATTTGCCATGAAAAAACTAGGACTCTATATATTTTTATATTCTACGAGGATCGATACTTATAAAAGCGTTTCTTACTCTTATTAAGTATTAACAATCGCGTTTCCATGCGCAGGCCTTATAAACGTGTACATACAGATAACTTTCTGATCAGTTCCACGATTTATCTAGCGGAAAAACTCAGATGCACCAACTTCACTGCTTATACGATGCGTGGCAATGTAATAAACCTGTCGAATATTACTAACAGTACAAATCATCAATTGGTAAGATGAGATCGTCACATCAGGCCATGGCACTACCGTTCATTCATAACCTCTCGCGCTGCAGGTATCTCTCGTAGCGATTCCTTCATTACCAATACCTTCAAAATTCGGTTGGTCCTTACGCACTGAATTGTGAAACAGTTAAAATACAAAAACTACGCGCTTTTTACGCCCTATGCATAAGTAGCGTTCAGCAACCCCTTCGTATTCCCACGATCCTTCAGTCCTGAAAAAATTCGCGCCTTAAGAAACAACCTGAAGCGGATATAAACAGGCGTTCTCTCTCGCATATTGATGTAATGCAGAGTTTCCATAGCAGCCTACAGTTGGAGAGTTTGATAGCAAAGCAAAGTCTTACATTGGACAAGGCTCTGGTAACAATTATTCTGGTGCGTGACATTAAAGCTGTGCGTGGTTTTTTTGAGTTAACTTCACGTCGATCTCACACCCGTCCCTTTGGTCGCCCCCTGTAAGACGGGCTTCCGTCCGCACCTGTCCTGAGATTTCGTGCCCCATCACCGTCTCCTCGAATCGCGTTTGGATCAGAAAAATACTAGGGGTTACCATTCGGTTCAATCTCGACTGGTAACATCATCCACTTTGTTAACCATATCATTTGAATTGAATTAGTTATATATCGTAGTCGGCCCGCCGTTTACTGACTATACATTATTACCTGTTAGCTAGTTGGGTTCCTTTTGGTTACTGTGTGTGTTTAATTTTCTGCTGTTTCTGCTCATTGCTACCGAGTATGGCCATCAAATACATTTTTCTCATTCACATCTATGTTATTTCACTATCAGTGTTTCTTCCGATTTTCGTTCCCCGTCTGCTTGTTGGCTTGCCGTGTTGAACATTGAAATGATGCCAAAAAAAATCGACCGAAGTAAGGGCATCCATCTTCCTGATCATGTTAGCTATGATAGGAAAATTCTAATACGCGGTAATGACAACACATCGTCGTCGGGCGACTGGCAGGCCACGATCTTCAGCAGTATGTAGATACTGATAAAATGTGACGCTTAGAAGATGGGTTGATGGATGCGTTGAGTTCATGCAGCTGTGACCGCTGCAGCAAAATGGGAAATCAACGAGCGGAGATGCCAAGTCGACGGCAATAGCAGTAGTAAAAAACATTGGCAAACATGTTTTTATTTATAAACATATGTATACACAGTATGTTATGGAGTTTTTTTTCATAAGAAGTGAGGAGCGGTAGAGAAAAACACTAACAGGAAAGTGAATAAGTTAACTTTTGTATGTTTTAATTGTTTAGCTCATATTTGTCGCTGATAAGTTCGACGATTTTGTTGTTTGCTGCGCGCAAGTTACATTGTCCGCTCCAATCGTTGTAATTTTTTTTGTCGACGTGAAGGTTTCTAGCAGTTTCAACCTAGCCACGTTAATTTGGCAACGTCAACAATGCTTCTACGTTAGACGCACATAATCACCAGATCTTGTCTCATTTGATCGATAACTCTTCAGGGAGGCGATATGTTCCTTTCTTATTTTCGTTTCTCCCAAAGTGCTTACACTATTAGGGTCGACCCAATGATGCCGATCGGCCATTTTTGTCGTCCTTAGAGATTTCCTAATTACAAAACGTGCGAGAAGGTTGCGATCATCAGACCCTATCAAAGTCAAAGAACATGTGTGTGGGAGACGAAAAGGACATATTGTGACACGAAAATGTGCCACACAGGACAAAGTGCACTAAGAGCTGGTTTGGTAACGTTTTGTCACTTATCAGCTGTTACTTCGCCATCACCGTTGCCGGCAGCGTCATTGAGTTACTCCGACTGTAGGTAGTATGAGCGTCTATCGATAGTGAGGAATCTGTATCTGCGCAGGAGGCAATGCGCTGCGAATACCGGCTGTTGGATGGTCAGTAGCATAGAATTCATACGAGTAACGCTGGCCAATGGAACGAGATGAAATTGTTGGCCTTGAATTTTTACAGTAGCACAGAACTTGACCTCGCAGACAGACAAACGGACAAATGCTAGTAGAGCCGTATTCGTACATAGAGAAGATGAATAACGCGATGAGATTCAATTGGAACGATACCGGCTGTAATAATTACAGTAAATGCGGCAGAATCAATAGCTGCCTAGAAGCTAGGGAAATCCAATAGAATAATAGAAACAATTAACTTTCTAAAAGGAACTTTTTCTTTTGGTTAAAGAGAAGGCAACTAGCCACGATTCTTCCTTATTTAGTGGACATGTAGACGCACGCACGCACGCACGCACGCACACACACACATCCGTGAATACGCTCAGAATATAGACAATACAAATGGATTGTCGGTACTGGAATATGCGCGGAGCGTATAATACCTCTGTGCATGGCTTATAGGGGAGCATCACTGTATTCACTGACGTTCATGGCTTGTTATTAAATTATTATACTATCATCTGCAGCGATTCGGTGTTCAATATATTGCTGCATTTTAATACGATTTTATGCTTTTGAGGGGAGGCAGGCTCGCAGAAGGGCAAAGCATTAATGAAAATAGGGGTATTGGCGTTATGTCCCTGAGGGCTAATATAATAAACGTACTGAGAGTTTAATTATCTACCTTCATACATTTGTGTTTGCAAAGGCTTGCGTACGCCGCATCGACATTAGAACAGACTTTGCAAGCACTTCGCTTACATGAATTTTCGAGTAACAGCATACAGCCTGTGGAAGTTAGCTGAAATTTGAGAATTATTATTAGAGGGATAATCTATGTAAACTTTCGAGATACGAGTACCTGAAACAACCTATCGTTTTATCACAGGATTAAATTTTGGCCGAGACGAATATTGATGCGTCATGCGTTATGGAGCGCGATGTTAGACTTGAAGGAGGCCCCGTGCAAGCTGAACGATTTGAACAATTCTTACGAAAGCTAATAATGCATTTTTGTCGCTGGCAATCCCAAGAATCGACCTTTTTACGTCCCCAACCAACATCCACTAGCCATTAAAAACACAAATGTTGGCAGAGTTTGCCAGACGTATGCTATTGACGCATACAAAAAGTGTTCAATACGGATGCGACGTCCTCATCTTCTGATTCTGTCATTTTTCATATAGCGAAGTTCCGTTCAACTTAGCTATCCTCATGCTAGCTACGTGTTAAGGAAGAAAAAACATCTTGCTTTCGAATAGGAGATTAGTTACAGGACACTGTGCAATAGGGCCTTTAGATTTTAGTCCATCTGATACGTACATACTAATGTGACTGTTTCGAAAGTGAG
>NW_019213732.1:0-3029 GCF_002532875.2 Varroa jacobsoni
ATAAAATTACGCAACTAACTAATCGGTTAATGGTTTTGGGTTACAGTAATGTAAATGTGGGCGTGCAAAAAACGGATGCCCCATTCACAAATGTGTTTAACAACTGTTGAATCAAAGCACTTTTCACATATTTATGAAGATAAATTTATATGAAGATAGATATATTTATATGAAAAAAGTATAGAAAGATTCGCAGCGGCTTCAGAAAGAACATTCCTCATGTGAGACGACGGTAATAGTGATCTATTATGGGCAGAGTATAGAACTAAGTGTCGCAGCTGTCAACAGTTGGTATAACAGCTAGCAACGACCGAAAAAGTGAAATTGTTGAGTCATATAAAAAAAAAACTATGTAGGTACATAGTATGCAACAGCAGAAACGGTGCATATGCATCTTTCAGACCCGGAGCATTATAGCTCGAATTTTTCTACACCTGTCGCCACCAGCAGAAGAACCAACGTCCTCTGGTAGGCTATTAATCACAAATTGTACCTAAAGCATAAAGAGAGACGGGCAGATGTCACTCACCTGCTTACTACGAACTGCTAATTAGTGGGCGCCGTATTGAACTTTCGCTATGAAGCAACGCTACAGACAATTATAACCTAAGGTGAAACAGAGTAATGACAAGAGTTGGAAAAATGATGAAATAGAGTTTTGTACCGACATGCCAACCGTTCGATGCAGTGCGAGACGAACTACTTGAGCACAGCATAGCAAAAACGCCTATACAAACAAAGACACTATTGTTAGTATTTCCCTACGTTAGATTATAGAATTTTAAGCAAATCCAGTTACGGGTTCGATGGTTGGGATTTACCTATATCCACAGACACACAGCATGTATCAGCGCTGCACGTATCAGCAACGCGTTATTTCATCTTTGAAATGTGCCCAAGTTACTGCGTATCCCCTGATGGACGCTTGTGCGCGGACGCTTGCTTACCTAGGTTTAGATGTTTACCTTTGTCGAGTTATTAACTACTATCAAACCCAACCGAGCAGAAGTTGACGCCCCGTTTATCAAGACATACGAAAAAATACCCTTTGTTTTGAGAATGTGTTCGAGCGGATACGATGACAGTGAATTTTTGCGCATTTTTCAACTATGTATATGTGCCTATAGATTTTTCAATATCTACTATCTAAACGAACTATATTGAGGTACGAATTGTAGCATACATTCTTGTAGAATATATGTGCGATAAACTTATACGTTGTAACAATTCCACTAAAAATGTCCGTATAATATGTGGTGTTGTTGTTGTTATGACGCGTGTTAGCTGCTTTCTCAGGCTGCTTCCCTTGAGTCTCGTTCTACGCGTCGATTGTCTGTTCATCCCGCAGCTAGTGCGAGCTTTTCGCCAACGCATTAGACAACCCTATGTACAATTTTCATTTCAATTAGCTCAGCTTTCTCAGCCGCCTGTAGGCAGCTCGATGGAAAAGTATTGACGGTTAATTTAGGGGGTCGAATTGAATCGCCGACGCCCCCAACTACGCCACTACCGCTCCGATGGGACTACGTATGCACACTGCATGCTCCTAGAACAGGGCAAGCAAACGCTCATTTGAAAATCTTAGATGACGATGCTAGCTACTTGAAATATCTACGGCATAACCCTCTAAACATTTTGCAGATGTCCTAGTGTTATGTGTATGATAACATTCAGGACGGACGGACGGACAGACAGATGGACGAGTCTAGTTTAGAGGACGAACCTTTGGACGACGAGCGATGTCGTGCTGGCCGGCCAATAATCGTGTGGAAATAAAGTCACAAAGTATTCACCTTTTTATTGTATTCCATATTTACCACTTATTACATTCAGTATCCTCCGTCTCTAGCGGCTGACTGGTAAAGTTCCTACCTACGCTAGCCACGCCCACAAAGTGAGCTCGCACACCTTGGAAGATACTCGTAGACCTAAATAACTAGAACAATAACATGTGTATATATAAATTGAAATATTTTTGAAGGCGTTGCCCACCTCTACAATGCTTTCTGCGCTCCGTAGAGAGATTCACACGATCGCTGCTGCTGCTGCTGCAAGGGCAAAGCTAGCAGCGTGATTGCAACAATCTAAATAATAATAATCTGCATGCCAGTTATTCCGACAGGAAGCCTATTGGCAAAAACTACGGGAAAAGTCCACACTGGAGCACTGTTCATTGTGGCCGCTTTGTGACAACTTGAATGCCTTTGAACAAGAAGTGGCAATTTCACTGAATAATTCATTGGAGCCCGCTGTCAACGCCGCATCGTGGACGACGTTGATAAGTAATCAACGAGTACAAACTGAACCGCTATGTTGAAGAGACCCCTTGGTCTCTTTTTCCCATCACTCTATTGTTACTGTTACAGCTAATTACTGTGAACACAAGCTATGGTAGAGGCAATGAACCATCTGAACACCGCGGAGACTTCTCCGAAGCAGCGTTCTATATGTGTAGTGCTATCTCACACATGGGCACTACAGCGAAGCTATAATCGTTCGTATCGTTTGGCCTCGCTACTCTGACGGTTGGATATTGCCGCCGGGTGGCACAATACTGGTGTTTGTATTCGATAGTGATAGCACAAATGTACATATAGAAAACGAGTCCTTTAATTCGACCCTATGTTAAGGCCGTCTAACTGATACGCAAGGGCACTGACCAGATCCTTTCTTTTCTAGGCAGCAAAGGGACCTACGTGGTCGTTGGGCTAGCAAATGTATTTAAGAAAAAACGCAAATTGTCAACTAGTCTTCCTTTGTTTCTCCCTAGACCTTCTATGTGCTATTATGACATTCATTGAAGGTATCTTTCACGCGACCCACGCGGTGATTTCAATTTATAACAGTATGAAATGTTGCCCACTTCGTTGACAGATAGCTTTACATTAAAAACTTGCAGTCATTCCAACTCGAAACATGTGTAAGTAGAGCTTTCCAAAGCTACACCTTTCTAATACATTTATCCTTGCTTCAGATTATTTCAAATGTACGCACATTAGATTTTCTAATTTTCGAAATTGAACAATAAT
>NW_019213732.1:3129-52372 GCF_002532875.2 Varroa jacobsoni
AGCTCTATATCAATCCTTCTGTAGCGTAAGGAGTCGCACGAAGATCAAATAGTCTTGGCATAGGTCCATCGGCATGACGGTTGCTTGCACCTATCTGTAATAAAATGCATAGCAATAAATCGAACGGAACAGAGGTAAGGACATCAAAATTCTAAGGCATATTTTCACCCGATCGATCGATCGATCGATCGATCAATAAAAAAATGCAACGATGGGCGGGTACAAAGCAGAGTGTCCCATGCGTGGGGCGATAGATCAAGACAGGGGCTTCAAGTCCTTCAAAGCTTCTGTAACAAAACAGCAACAGCACCACCAAGAACAACATCAGGTGTTGCCAAATCGTTCTCGACAATCTCACGGCTGATATAAACATAATATTTATTTAGTGTTAGACATCCCTTTCAGGGGCATTTAAAGAATGACTAAATAAACGGTAAATAAATAGCTTGACTTGACTGACTGGACGTATTGCGAAAAGATCTTCACCATTAGCAAATGTTTGAGATTCATTGTTGAACCTTCTATCCGTCTCTAGTAGGCATACTACAATTTAGGTAGATTTATCAGCTATTGACTGATGCTACGTTAACTACTCGCGGATGAAAGAAGTACACACTCATATTTAAAAAAATTTGTTTCTAATCAATTTTTAATTTGTGCAAAGAATTTATGACCAATATCAGCGAAAATAAATGGTGAACACACATAGACAACCGAGAGAATGCTATGCATACGAGGCTTGGACACGGCTCCAAGCTGGTATAATCGACTGATTGTGAAACGGTTTTGCTAGAGTTAAGCAAAAGAAACTTTGGCGGTGTTAAGTTGAATCGGATGTCACAGTAGTGAGCATACGTGTAGCAGTTCAGAATATAACGCTGTTCTATAACAAAGTACATAGAACTGTAATTTCTGATGAATATCAACGGCAACGGAGTACACTCGACAAACGATCGACCGCTATTTGTATATGTCTGAGGTATAGGTTTAGTAAATTGTTATTTCCATTCTTTCGGGACTGACCTGTTGCCGCCACTCAACCTCTCCATTCAAACCCGGTTATTAGTTAGTTACGAAAGCAAGCACTTTTTTTCTTGAAGTTTTTTTTTCTTGCGAAAATACGCTAAACAGAGTTATGTCGTGCAGCCTGGGATTGATGCGGAAAGCTTTTCGATTACCATATTTTAGTCATCTGCTTCTTGCAGTTGCCCCGTGCTTAAGCAGATTAAGTGACCAGTGAAAATGATTTAACCAGTTGCCCTACTACAGGCAATTCATTAACGATACCTTAACCTAAATTACCTTCAAAATTGCGAAAGACCGAGCAAACAATCAATGTTAAACCATTGAAATTTTCGAAGAAATCTCGACCGATCTTGAAAAGAGTAACGAAAACAGACTTTCGTGAAAGAGCAGAACGAAGCAACTTTTATATATGCGTATTTCATAGCTTAACATGAGTTATCGCTGCAGTTTTAACAATGTACTTTTCTTTCAAGTTTATGTTAATTCTCATGGAAAGTCCGCACTTTTTAGACAAAACAAAAACAAGTTCTGTCACTTATCTCGTTTGCAGCGCAGCAACTTGCTCGCAGACGCGCAGAAAGCTACTAGAATTGTAGAGATGGCCCGAGCAATAATTCATACCTGTTCTGAATAATTCCTATTATTACTCTGTAAGTGTCCTGTTTTAATTGCGCTTCATTTCCTAGCAATTTATAATTTTTTCGTATAAAAGACGCTGAATCGACGTATACGTTCGTCTATTGAAATCACGTATGTTTGTAGTGAGTACTATTAGGGGGCAGTAAAATTGTCTTGGAAAGCTCTTCCTACAGATGGGCTTTGATTTCACAGTAGTAAAACAGGCCCAGCTAATGCTTGGAGGTGTGTTGCTTATGAAATAGTAATATGAATTGCTCTGCGTGTTTTAGCTCCAGGGTCCGTTCGAGCTCTGTGAGCTGATTTATCTCAATCTGTGTAGAAGAAAGTCTCTTCTAGTGTGACATAACGAGTTAAAATACCGCGTACATAGAACAATCAAGTATCCAACGATCATATCAGTCATCGTAGCAGTTCGGTGGACCTCCAGCATCAATATAATGTCGAGACACCACCGCTCCAAGCAATAAGGGCAGCAGCAGCAGCAGCAGCAGCAAATGTGGAACGCAACGTTAGGTCGATCGATATGTCGAACAAATGGAGTCATCAATGTTGTATGACGTTACCAACGGCTTCTAGAAGAACAAAACTGGCCGGTGCACGCGCGGAAGATATGTCGCCCACCCATGTCATAAAACAGCCAGCAGGGCGGCCCATATCAATTCTTGATAGAATGATGCTGTTGTTATTGTTACTCGACGATGTTTTATATTTCGTACATTACATACTGTGGACGACGACCTTGTTGCGAAGGGACATGCATACATACATACACTGTCAGACTGTAAATAAGGCTCTGTCGTATCTGCTTCGTTTTGAAAGCTTGTGCAAAGAAAGCACCGAATCTCTTTGAAGCAAATGTCAGAAAATTACCGGGAGTACATGTCTGCAACATCTACAGTTTTATAGGCAGCTATTTTAGGTAAGCTAACGTATTCATCTAACAGTAAGTGACTAGCGAAAATCACCATCGGCTATCTATTCCGACACAATGACCCGCTATAAACGACCAATGGAAAAAAAGCCAAAGCTAACTTATTGATTCATATACTTTTGTTATACGTTCGTGACAACATTAATGACTTGCACCATTATTCCATAATCTCCGCCGTATTGTCCCGTGCTAGTGTGTATAAAACTCGATTTGTAGGAAGATTTAGCTGAAATCGGCGTATGTCGCATTGCGAGTTTGAACATTGCTATGGTCAAGCAAACGATGGCATTCTTAATCATTTATAGCTTTTATAGCGTCAACCTTGCCGATCGCAAAGTTCGTAAATACAGGCCACGGATTTTTTCCGCTCGTTCTCGTAGCTTACGGAAAAAATCAGTAAGAATTTTAGTACGAAGAATATGAAGGGAGCAGGTTTTCAAACAGGTGAAAAAGCTGTCCAATCTTATCGAAAGCAAACTCTATTTATTCCAAATGTCCTCTTCTAGGTACACCGTAGATAGTTTGAAACACGTCACGATAGAGCTCGCTGTTGACTATCGCTGCGACACATCGTCATCGAGACCTTCGCTTCACAGGACGCACCACACAGTGACTTTTTGTGTGTGAAATCGTTGCTCGAGACACATCCTTAAATCCTCTGAGGCCAGAGTGACAATTTTTCTCTATTTTATATTCACATAGTTAGAGAGGACGATGCTTGCGGAGTGCCCTTCCCGCAAAATAAGTGCTGCCCCAGTTGGCAACGTTCATTTACTACAAATCGTACACTCCCCTGTGTTTGTCGCTCGCCTCTAGTCTGCTGGCCCTTTTTTTGTTGACAGACAAACAAGGAGAAGGACAAAATATCGGCAACTCTTTACGCTCCTCGTATAAAAAAAGAAGGTCGAAAAATCTAAGAAAATGAGAAATTCTAGCTTTTATCAGAAAACAGCTTGAGAGAAAAGTTCGTGCTTATTTCAATCAGAAACGATGTTTTTATGTTCGTGAAATCACTCAGAACTGTAGCAGAAGAATACCATAGTGGAAATGTCATACAGTGATAGAACTTTTTCGTTGATGGAACACGATTTAGTGGAACTCGAGACAAATTGTAGCCTCGGTTAAATAGCCGCCGACATAACGACCGCCAATAAAACAGTAGCTTTCTTAGAACAAAAACTATATAACTGAATAACAATAAGCGTTTGCCTGTCAGCGACCTGTTACAAAGGGGTGTACAACACACGTTGATCCGACTGTTGTCGTCGGCAGTGCCACGGTTATCGTAACCAACCAGCTGCATCGAATCAACGATGGTTGGATTGTAAATCCTGCATAATCAGTTAGAAAATGAATTTCATAATATTGTTTCAAGCTGTAGTTGGCTATCGCCTTTCAGCTTATCTTGTGAAATAATGATACCAAAGTACGGTAGCCGTTGTGTTCATGATACCCCTCGCTTAAAGAAAATGATGGCCATGGTTCTACTCGCGTAACAAATCCCCGGGGTGAATTTTTCTGTATTCGTTAAAAAGGCGAAATGGGTTTCTTCCAGTCATAAGATCTTCAGTTCGGGGTTTTTTTCTTTAGCTCGCGTAGCAAAATTCACTTTCGAGACTAACGAGATCACTCAGAACAATACAAGCACACATTTCTGAATAGATTAATGGGAAACGGGGCACTGTAAATAGCCCAAATGTAGCATTTGCTCTAACACGGATCGCTGTAAAGGACGATGCTGCCCTCGGAAAAAGAAACGAGGAATAGATGATCAGTCAGAATGTAGATGATGATTTTGTTCCAAATTGAGGAAAAATCTTCATTTGGAATTTGCGATCGTTCTGAATCTAAAAAGGTGAGCACAGCGGTCACATTCGGCCACTTTATGAGGAGCGTGACCTTTGTTGGTTGCTACAGAGCCAAGTTTGATTTTGTGGACCTAAAACCCAGAAGTTTATGCTGACACCATGATTGCTTTACCAAAATTTTTCTGGAAACAGAGATTGTTGCCGAGTGCTAACCTGCAGTATGTGCGTGTAGCCACCCTCCAAGCCTTAATAATATTACTAGACAAGCGGAATAAATATTGATATGGGAAAAGGCGATTTATTAGTGCAAAACAGAGGAACTTCGACCTATTGACACCTTGACATAAATGACACCTTGGATGAAAGTCTACCAATAAAAAAATCCCAAGAAAACTCACTGGGAGGTTTACACCGAGGCACAAAGCTGAGTAGAACTGGCCTATCAATGAGAGTAAACGAAAATCAGACCAGCAGCTAAATCAGATACGTAGAAGACTACAATCTTGCTTGTGGACGGATAGATTACCTGCTAAATTTGAGCAGTTTCTTGGAATTATTTGTCGAGCGTTAAGAACGCACCTCCGGTATGTACGCTAACTGAATGTACACGTTTGAATGTACGGTGTTGGATAATGCTGTGGATTGTGGATAATATTGTGTTAGTAAGAATAGTAAAAGTTTTTTTACTACAAAAATAGCAAAAAGAAACGAGCGGCATATTAACCTAAAAATTGTTCGACCAGATGCCATGGTCGTCATTCCACCCAGCAATTGTAAAACATCTGGCTTTGCCATATGACATCCACAAAAGGTTTAAATCAAGAACGCTTTGTTTCTGCATATCACTATGACTGCCATTGTCGGCTTAAATCGTTGCCGATCGATTGTAAACGTATCGGTTACGACAGATGTTGTAATCCGTAAAGGTGCATTTCGTCAATGAGACTTGTTAGCCTGGCGCGTTTTGGCAGGCCTATATCAATGCTTCATAAAGGCCCCGTTTGCATCACACCAGGCCGCTGATCGTCCTTAAAAGAATCCGGCAAAACTATTTCAAATATAATAGATTTCTAATTGAGATTAGCGATTCCTTGACAGTTGTCGCTGTACTACTGTGAAAACGTTTTCGCCCCTGCGCGTGATGCTACAAAATAGGTGAACTATCCTATGTGGGAATGCTCTTGCGCATAGTTTTGTACATTTGCTATTGTTAAGGCTTGTTTACCATCTTACCAAGGATTATATTCGGTCCGCTTTCTGACAATTCGAAATACTGCTAAGCAAAGCGCCACTGTTATGGCCGAGGTCGAATTAGACGCTGAGCGATTAGGTTAGGTACGACGTTTTTAGAGGGGCTGAGTGTCATGTTAGGTGTCCTTCGTGGGCCCCTCAATTGTAACGCGCTAGTGGCTTCCAAATCTGATTAGGAGTTAGTTGTAACTTTCAAATAGGACACTACGCGTATAGTTTTTAGGACTTTCTATGGGTGAACGAAGAATCATCTAACAGAAATTTTGGGTGTTTTTTTTCGTTTCTCAGTGGTTCCCAACTTTTACACCGTTGAGCAGAACTAGAAAGGAGCACATAGAGCGACATCTGCAATCGAATGAATATGTTTATAATGGACACCGTTCGATGCCTAAAGCAGTGATAGATAACACGCAGTTATAATATAAGTCTTTATCTTTTATAAACGGCCAATTCAAGTAAATCTACTTCCACGGCAATGTCCGAATTCCAGAACTTGCATGGCAAGCGCGTAAAGGGGTAACTGACAAATAAAATAATAATATTTATCTAGAGAATGCCTCCATAACCAGCAAGGTATCAGCCCAGGCTATCCTGTAAATCTTTTTCTGGTCGAGACTTTCTTACGGAGCGAGACAAAGTTTATGGTACTAATCGGTAGCCCTCGTTAGATATTTCCTATGCTTTATCATGCTAATAGATATACAGGTCAGAAGAATAGATTTTATAAAGTGAGACTGATAACCGGGCAATTCGGATAGGTAAACCAGCTTCAGTATAGTTAATCAAGTAATATTGAACACACGATTCTTTCCCGTAGAAACAAACGCGTATATAACTAAAAACAGAGAAGTTCGAGCAAATAATCGCCACTCGTTTTTCTATAAGGACTCGCACCTTTAACCAGCTAGTGCTTGTAAGTTGCATAGCAGTACCTATGTTGTCGGATGACTGTTTGCCCTGTGAAAAAAGAAAGTCCGCCTTTAAAGTAGGATTCGTAGAATTGTAGTGGCATTAGTAACTTTTTACTACATATAAGCGGTTTTTTTTTTTTTTTTCTAACATGCTTTGTTCGCCAGAAGTTGTCGTTCACACATGTTGCTTTTACGCTGTTAGTGTCCGTGCAACTTAAATAGGCCTAAATATGGGGTACTGAGCTAATGCTCTTCGAGCTCATTTTTCATTTCCGAACGAGTGTATTGGTGAGTAGACGATACATCCCTATAGTGCGTATTAACTCAATAAGAACGGGCGCGATTTAAACATTGCCTTTACTCTAATGAATCGTGTAGCAATCTCTGCTCTTTTTTTTTCGAGTCAGAGAGCATTAAAGCCAGCCAAGAACTCGTTTCTTCGCTATCGTAATCAATATCATCATTGCCGTTATTGTTATTACTACTTTATTACGAGAGGCATTTTTTGCAACTTCGTCAACATAACAGAGCTGAAAGAGTGAATCAATTGACCACGATGGATGTATAAATAGTAGACAGCCTATGTATACACTGCAAAATAAAAAAAAGTATCGAACAATAGCAGCGGAGTAAGCTGGTTACGACAGATATCAGTTTTCCGTTGCCAGGTACAAGCTTAGGGGCTAGTGTAAATGCGCTCCCCGAGAGGCTATCGCTATCGTCAGAATGCATTTTTTTACTCACGGGTCACGGGCAGACAAGAAAGTCAGCTCTAATAGTTTTTTCGATAGATTTTTGTAAAAGTGGAAAGTGGTTTACAAAGATCTGTAGTATTCTGGGAAATCAGTGAGCCTCACTAAAAAATATTTACACAATACCTTGTCATCAGTCCTTTTGTAATTTAAAAGGTGTAAATAACTTTTCGAAACCAATGAGATCAGTCAACCAAATATATGCTGCAGTTACCTGCAACAGATATATCCAGTATAATGGCTTAAGTGTACTATCGATATTTGAGTTGGTAAATAATATTATATTTACCGCCACACTAGAAGCAAAAGTTTATAACGACAAATATTATATATACATACTCTACGTATATCTACTAAAAACATCATGGAAATGCTCGTTTGGCTGTGCTGCTCAGATTTAGGACGACACGCAAAGACGATTCCAATTGAGTTTTACCTCCGGCGGATACGTTTGACGTCAATCAAGTCGTTCGTAGTTTAAGATAAATAAGCTGATAATTTTAGTTCTAAAAAAATAAATCATCATTTTATAGATAGAAGATATCGATTTTCACTGCGCTTGAATTATATCTGACAACGAAAAAGACATTTTCCTTTACGCAAGCAGAGTGACCAAAAAATGATTATCGTGTGAAATATATTCCGAAGGAAAAGAAAAAATTAAGCTTAAATAGACATCCATCTGACATTGGATTTATAGGAGCATATATGGTGAGTTTATATATAAATTAATAGAAACGTATGTGACGATATCAAGCATAAGGACGCTGATAACGTGCATGTGTGTGAACTACAAGGAAAAATAAAAAACATGTTCTATATCTAATGTAATAGTTACCGCTTACATAACCACGTCACTATACAAATAGGGCACGCTAACAATTTTTTGGCTATATCGCAATAGTTCACTGGCACCTTGTTGCCACCTGAGAGAACCAACTATGGCGACCGCGGTGCGCCCACCCTAATTTCCTTAAATTTAGCGACCCCTCTTGTTGTATTTAACAACAATGTTTTGTCTTTGATTTGTCTTCTGTGATATACTAAATAAACAGTAGCTATATACATAAAGCCGTATAATGTTTGAAGTTTGGCGAAACGGACCTAGCAGAATGTATATCAGTTAACATTGTTTTTTCTCTATATATATATATATATATATATATAAATATACATATACGAAATAGCGGATCATTCATTGACAGCAACTGTATACAGTATGCTGCAGTAGATATACATTTACCTAACAGTGTTTTTCCCTGTGTGCAAACAAAATATTTGCGCAATGGGACAAAAATGCGTCATTTTGTGTACGCGTATTTCGAATCCAGAACACGCACACGTAGACACATTGATTACAATTGGTAAAAGTGCTCGTCTGTACAAGGCAGGCGACAATGGTAAAAACATACAATTTAGTCTAAGCTTTACCTTTCGAGCCGGTACAACCCGACCCGTGTGCACTTCCTATTCCTTTCAGTTACCATTTGTATAGCGTATACTTGACATAATTACATAAGTCCACATTGCAACTTTGTGAGACGCACTCACTATCCCTTCTCTATTTTGCTTCTGATAAAATGGTACATATCGTCGATGATTGCTTCATGTTCATCCGTTAATATAATCAACGATTGGACTGTAATAATTATGTTACATAGAGAAAAAAAGAAGACATATATATATATACGGATAAATTTGGTAACAACGTTGTCGGCAGGCAAAATTTTGTCCAGGTTCAGTATTTGTACGTTTTATCAAACGAGAAAATTAGAAAAATGAATCTGAAACACTTTGGAGCTAATTCGTTGTGATCCCCCAGCAGAAAACTTTTGCCGCCGCTGCTGCGACTTCAAACAGGCCACATCAACGAACTTAGGCTACGCGTGGTTTTGTCCACATTTTGTCGGCTATTTGTTGAAGTGTGCTAAAGCATTTTTATCCGAGAATCTATGCGCATGGTTATGACTTGCAACAGCTGCTGCTGCAAGTCCGGTAGAAGTATTCAGCAAAGAATTGTAGTAACTAACCCACCACCGGGTCTGTTAATTTTAAATACGCATTACCATTTATTATAAATATATACATATATATACACGCTGCGTATGAAAAGCAAAGCAAATACAAAAACCCATCAGATGTTCACTATGCTAAAACAGATACCTAATATGAGATATACTCACCTAATAATAACTATTATTCTAATAGAGGTTTAGTACTTAAGTAAAAGATGAATGAAGACAAACGAGAAGCCGAGCTAAGCGTATGTGGCTTCGCAAATGTCGGTAACATTGGAAGCTGCTGATCTTGTCGGCCCACCGTAATCGACGTGACTTCCACAGAGGACCATTTTTAAGTTTATATAGAAACTGCCTCAAAAGAAGCGAGCGTTGTATCTTACACGTTATGCAGACTAGGATAAGCGCATGAACAATTTCGGAAGCTATATGAATATGACACTGCATATATGTTGCAAGAACAGAGCAAATTCATGCTGTGTACCATGTCAAACTGGCCGCAGTCACAAAAATTGTGCATGATTTTGTAACAAATAAGGGCGCATTTATAGCTGACCTAGCTAAGTTAACACGTAACGTAAGAACAAAACTTTGCCTAATATAGTCCCTCGACTGAATTGCAGATGACAGCGTTGTTTATGCCACACTCGTTGACATTAGAGTTATTATTAACGTGCGGACGTAGCTCGACCGAATCTTAAGCTACACGACCCGCGACGGTTGAAGTCATGTTTGTGTGTGTATACATACGCCCATTTATGCGATTCATTGTTGTTGTCGTAGCGATTGCCGTTAGTGTTGTTGCTCGTGCCATCATCTACATCGTCCACCGACCGCCGTCATTGACCGGGACCTCGAATAAAGCGTTTGTTATTAGTCGAAAAAACACCAAAAGTTCAAATATTGGTTCAGATTTCCCTCTCCATCGTCAGCGCGGGACACTATATATGTATATGAAAATTAATTTACACGGGACTGGTCTGTAGCGGTGCTTGGACCAGCCTGGCTGTCGCTGTTGCGACAACGACCGTCGTTGGGAGCGAGACCATTGCCTCGTCTATGGGAAATAGAAATATGGGCTCGTCTAATCCCTATGGGAAAAAAATAGCGTGGCGAAATATAGTGGAACGGTAGGGCCAGTGTGAAATATGTCTGACAAACAAGCGCTCCCTAATAGGAAGTGGTAGTGACAGCAGGCTCTGAAGTATCGACCAGCGCAGGCCATCTCAACAGCGACTTAAGCTTTCTATTGCCGATTTTCGATGCCAGGTATCGACGATATAAGGCGACGGCACAACGATACGGTAGTAGCGACTAGTAGTGTATATTTACTTTTTGGATCTTTCCCAAATCATGCAACGCATTAAATCGTGTGTTAATCGGTGCGGAGCTCTAAGTTCCCAAACTGCACAGAGGAAAATACTCAATGGGCTAATTGTGACATTAAATTTTATTGGCGTAAGAAAGCTGGTTGCCCAGCTGAGATCGGCCAATATGTTAAACAATTAGCCTTATTTAGATCTTTTATTCCTCCTTTGGACTCACAGGGTTTAGGAGCTTTCGGCGTATAATAAGCACAAAGTTTAAGCCCACTATACTTCTTTATCTCTTGCCTGCTAAACGAAACTTACTGCTTACTATAAAAAACACTTTCGAAAAAGGGTCTTCGAAAGTGGCTTGTGAGCGGCCTAGGTGACACATCGAGGCCATATTTAAAGCAATTCGCGGTTGCGTTGAGGGAACACGTTCGCGAGAAGTGTCTCTGTGCAAACGCAAAAAATATCGCCGAAACATATTTGCGAAAAGTTTATACACAAGCGAGACCCATTTTGTCATATATATATATATATATATATATGTTATAATTAGGTAAAGTAGTAAGCTTTCTACATTCTACAGTAGTAAGCTTGCTGACTTCCGGCTTCTAGAATTAGCTCTCTGTGATTTCTCCAATTTAATCATGCTGATCAGATTTGCTCGTTGTACTGTTAACTTGCTCTAGCGTATGTTAACACCATAATTCTGTATACGGATATCAGCTCTATCGAATTTGCATACGCTTAAGATCATTTAGGGCGCGATTTATCTGATTCTTTAGCGTAGGTAAACCTGAAACATGGCTGGTTCAGAGGGCTGGTATCTTACAAACTAGATCAGATCGGGCTGATGTTCATTGATGATGCTGATTGATCACGAACACGTGCAACATCACCAGTTTAAATGTGGCAAAAGGTTACTATGACACATTGAGACCGTTCCATACTATGTGTAAGAAAGCTGGTTTTTTTTTTCTTGTCGCTAGTGCGGCTTCAATTAGCGCGTTCGATAGGGTTGAGCGGGTTACGATCGTAGGGCCCATAGGAGTACTGCAGTGACAAGCACAATAATTCGTAACGGTAACTTCTTAAAAAAAGTTGCGTCAGATGATTAATGTTCACCTATCATACATATCAAGCGCTATAGGCTGTTCATAAAACTGGATCTATACTTTTGCTGGAAGTATCATTCTTCGCGGTCATGTTTATTGTATCAAATCACTTTTTTTCAGAATTACAGGTTTAATCCGGATCCTCCAGAGTCATCTAAAGTGTTCACTTTATAAATGTGTGAATGCGCGATGACGCTAAAAAACGTTCCATACAGGCTATGAACTCATCCCAGAACGTGCTCGTTCTCCCCAGCAGCCGACCTTGTACAAATCAGCTGATGAACCATTGTGTCAAAGAAACGTACGGTCTTTCTTCAAGCACTTCAACTGTCAACGGTTTGTTTAAAGTTCCTTAGTAATATGTTCGCTTTTCTGGAAGAGAGACACCACACTCTGGACGTATGCTTTACTTTGACCAACAACAGGAACACCCTCTGGATCGTGTACAAGACAGCGTTTGTTTCTCGAGTTCGTGCAATAATAATGAATATTCGTTCGCCGGAGAATGATCAAAGACGACCAGCAGCTCCTTCATCGAACAAGTCGACCTGCGAATGACATCGTTCGAACTCATGGATTTCATTGTCTTCAGAGGGCATCCGCCTGCCTTTGTGATACATAACATGTACCTGAGGTCTTCGCAAATACATGACAAGCTACGTCTATTTACGTCAAATCTCTTTAATAACGGATTGACTGGAACAAGGGAATCAACAAAATTACTTTTTATTTATAGATAATCAATGCTTTTAATAATGTAAGTTCAAAAAATTTAACAGTAAAGGAAAAAGAAATCGATATTCAAGCGATCGTGTCATCGAAGCTTACTGGTCTTATTCCACTATCAAATGGCGTCGCTGTTTCATTGAGTCTGCGTTATTGTTCTTGGTTGGGGTTCATATCGTCGTGGCATTTCCGTAAGAGCCAGCCAGCCAGCCAGCCAGCCAGCCAGCTAGCCACTATCTTGCTGGCAAAGCACTCTTTAATTAACCGCATTGCGTCATAATTACTCCATTAAAGGGTTATTGTAGGCCGAACTGTTGTTGTTAATCGAAAATATAATATCAATAAAATAAAACGAAGCGCACTTTTGTTTGCGCAGTATCGCAGTATTGTTTAATTCTTTTATTACTTCAGTCCAATCAGATCCCTGAGGCTGTTGTAACCTTATCAAAATGAATAAAAAAAACAGCGAAAGCTATCGTTACTGACGCCACTACAAACATAAAAAAGACGTATAGATATATATATATATATATATATATATATATATATATATCTATCTGCAAACGACTCTTAGGCAATACCAACGCAATACTGGTAAGTTTAAATCAGTTAAAGTTTCTCTCAAAGACGGTACATAGGAAGTATTGGATTTAAGTTTTAGACTGACAGCGCGTTGGAAAAAGCATAGAAGGTCTCAGCGAGACTGAATGTTAGAGCTTGTCTAAAAAACCCAATTAGTAATTGATATTCTGCTCTTCAAGAAGGCCATTACTTTTCACATAGAATGTCCAGGTATCTCAAGAACGGCTTTTTAGGCCATTTTGGATTATGGCTCATCTTCGTTCAAATTTTGAAAACGATACATTTTTTTTTTTCCCTATGATAAGTTAGTTTACTGTTTTGTCATAAAGGGAACTGGCTTCCTTCTGGTACTAGAAACAGCAAATAAACTCTTGCTGCGACAAGATATTCACACAAATTATATATATATACATCATTATTAGTACTCCGTTTCGGTTACTAAGATGTTGCTGTTACCGCGGTGGCCAATGGCCGCCATGTCAACGGCGGTATCGCAGCGGTGGTGAACATACCGCCGACTCTAACAAGGTACCATTATAGTCATTGGTTTTATTTATTTAGCTGCAAATTAAAACGAGGATAAATGGACAAGGTACGCTGATAACGAAGAAGAAAGAGGACGATACAAATCGTTTTCGTTACGGCTGGTGTTGCTATTGTCCTCGTGACCATTCATATCATGGGGGTGGTTGAAGTTGCCTAGTAGATAGCATTTTTTCAGCTGTCCATGTACGAATACTTAGATAATTGTTATGATTTACTTTAATGAGCATTAATATCAGGCCTTTCTTTGAGTTTTCACTGCGAATAGCGCGCTTGGCAATGCTAGAAGGAATCACGAAGAACTCTGAAAATCAGTATCAGCATTTTCCATTAATGAGATGGTGGAGGACGAAGATCCCATAGGGATATATCGCAAGGCCTAGTGAAAGCAAAACGTGCTTGTTAAATTTATATGAATTATTACTAAATTATCAGCGCCATTTTTCTATAACATGGATGAGCGTTATCGATTGGCGTCCACTGTATCGTTTACAATTTCTCATTTAAACGTCATTATCCAGTACGTACCTTGTTGTTTCCATATGTCGTACTTTTAAAAGAACGAGCCGATCTCCACCATCTCGAGCTTTACTAAACAATTATAACATGAAACATACGCACGCCAGGTGCCCAGAAAATACAGGCAAAAAAAAAGGAAAGTTTTCGTCCAGCAACCCAAGACCGCCACGCAATTCCCTCTCTGACCGAACCAAAACATCAATACTTCAGTACAGTCAATGCTGTCTGTATATTTATTTTGCCCATTAATATGAACCCAGTGATATAGAGCTTAATAACAAAGATTTTTGCGAGCTCATTCTTGTCGTTTATAGTGCGTCTCGTCTCACTTCATTCACCAGTAAATTCAACATCAGAAAGAACTTTACATAACAACAAAATTCAATTATAGACGTATACCTTTTTAGAGCGGCACGTCTTGCTGCGTTGAGAGGATACGTTGTTTGTTACACAAAACTAGGAGATGTTTGTACTATGGGAACCAGCGGTGAATCTTAATGCTCTCTATTGCCGCTCGACGTTCGTCATTTCACATTAGACCATGTGTTACGCTTATTTCTACAAAATTTGCAGTTGTATAGCAAATGCAATAAACTCGTAGCGACTGCTCGTCTAGTGAATTTAGCTTGTATCTCGCAAAAAAGTACGACAACGACTCTATAGAGTTCTAACAAAAAATTTTTATAAAAAATATTTCAACGCTTTAGAATCGGAAAAGTTCCTATATACTATAAAGTAGCGTCAGTTAATAGGGAAAAAGTTCAGGGCGTGGCGCCTCTGAAATAAGAATTAAACACAACAAAATCAATTAAAACCGAAGTAATTAGCTCAGCAATCGTGAACAATACGAGAAACTGCTATCAATTTACTATTCAAGCGCCACGTTTAAGAAATAATAACTATGTATAAGGAGTGTTCTCTATCTCTCGAATCGTTTGCTACCTCTTGCCCTTCTGCTGCTATGTATCATGCGCATATATGTGTATATATACACGCCGAGAACAACAGATGGCCTCGAAAACGGGTACCTACACGTGAAAGTCTTCAACGTTGTCTCACTCAGTCAGTTGCACCAGAAATAAGAATCTCACTAACTGACAAACTGGCCCATGGATAACTAATCAGTAGAAAAGGAAAATCATCGAACGACAATGAATAACTTAAGCCAGCGGTAAAAGAGTTGCTTGAGAGAGCGGTAAAAGATCCAGCGTGGTTTTCGCGTAGGTTCGATGCTCTGTGTGAAACTCGCTCGCGGGAATTAGTCCCCCATTATATGGGGGAGCAATGGAAATAGCAGCTAAACCCGATCATCCTCCGCTGGTTGGCTATTTTCAGACGAAAGTTCAGGATAAAGCTGACATTCGTTTGTAGAAACCGTTTGAGCAAATTAGTTTGTGCAATAGGCTCAATAATATCAACGAACAATTTGGTATATGTGCGAATTGCAAACATTTTCACTCAAAATACACACCCCTTCCTACGTATTCCGAGTTCGACATATAGATTCTCTGAGTGAAAGGTAATAAACGCCTGAAATCAGAGATATTTTTTAGCGACTGATCTTGCTAGCAATCAACTGTCTTTTTCTGATCGTTTAGTTTAGCGATCTATTTAGTAAGCCGTTGGATTTAATAGGAGAAAAGACCTTTAATGGTTTGAGTCTCGAATGCACACTTGACTTGTTACGCTGTAGCTGCCAAATTGCTAAGGTCTTAAAAAAAAAAAAGTAGACCCATACGCACGTGTCGCCAACGTAACATGCTCTATAAAAAAGGTATATATCTAAATGTGTGCGCATGTAGCTGAGCTGTGTGCTTCATCGTCAACAGTTAAGCAAACTACTTCAGATCGGTAGCAATGCTAAAAAAAAAGTCAAAATTGAACGATATCGGTCTTCAATATTGTTCCATATTCTTCGATACGTTTCTCGCCACAGGTTTTCGTTCGTTGCCCTCCAATTTGGATCCGTATAAGCTCTTACCGCCACCTAGGTAAGGTACACTTTGACGCTAGCATTACATACGCTTTGCTAACGATGGCAGTTTTTCATCTTGCGCTGATACGATTACCACGAAGAGCAATCGTATCGTGTATCCATAAAATTCTTAGAGCTACATGAGACGATCAATATTTCTCGCAAGTATATACTCGTCTAACACTGTCACCCGTATACGGTGCAGAATAGTAGAGATACACAGACATCAACTTTACGGGCTGCGTTCACGTGAGGGCGAGACTCGTGTGGATGCTTCTTCAATTTTCGATGAGATGTAGTCGTATCGTAGAGCAACACAGACAGAACGTAACGCAAGTTAGGTGATACGTTTCTATAATTAGTATACTAATTCATTAGCAATGAAAGCGAAGCGTGAAACATTTTACACACAAAAACACACCTTGATCTTTTCTATTGAATTGTTGTGTATCTATTGTTTCGATCTAAGCTTGCTGCACCATTTGAACTGGCCCAGTTTCGGAAATTTATGCATTACTGCCTTTACGATTTTAGGAAAGCCACAATTGTAACGTATACCAGCTGTTATTATGCACGTACTGCCAACAGATTAACACGTTTTCTAACGGCACTTAATTCAACGTTAATTAGTGTAATTCACGGATAAATAGATGCGTGTTTCGTATTAGGCCTTTGTTGAGGTCTGTTAGCCAAATGGGACTTGTTGTATTGTGGCTCAATTTTATCTTGATCTATATATAAGATACTTCTATCTACTTTGTCTTGATACTGCCCTTGCACTTATAATGAGTCGGAGTTAGTTGGTGAAAAATTATTATGCGGTCAAAAATTGAATTGGTTATTTTCTATAAACTATTGATCATAAGGAGCCAATGTATCTGCTGGTCCAGTTTTGGTAACAATGGTAGACTGATGATCAATGAACAGTACGACTAGCGGGCAGCAAGCTGACAAGAAGAAAGCCGGAAGCGATACTGACGGTGACAACATCATCACTATTATCACCAGCACCGCCATCGTCGGACATACAGACGGAGGCGCTAACGTGCACGCACGCGGCAGGAGCGACAGAAATAGAACAGAGACGTGGAGCAGATGATGCCAACAGCAGTGGAGGGTCGGCCTTCGATAACCAGCCTCAGCGAACTCCTGAGTCCCAGCAACTAATCTCATCGGCTATTCGTGGTGCATAAAGTCTGTAGGTCAATTCACTTTTGTCACCTGAGCGGCCCTGTTTGACATTGCTCAATGTGCGGCCAGTCCATCGCTGCGACCACGCTTTAAAAATAACATCGATATGATTCGATAACTGTCATGACTTTATTATTACTTTGACTATAAATAATCAAACAATAACTGTTCCTATTACTGCTACTGCCCCCCCTAGCGACCAGAGCAGCGGCGTGTCTAGGGCAATTAAACCACTATGTAAACGATGACGCTTGAGTAATACAAACGAAGCAGCGTCCATCTGGTTATTTATGATGATCATAATTATCGAACTTTCTTGGAGAAAGTCTAGCTGGTCGAAATAGACATCGCAGACGGCTATGACGTTCGCTATTACCGTGATTATATCACTCCTGTATGTCATTCATCTGATTATCGCTTCGTTCAAAATTTGCACTTCAAGCCATAACATCTACGCTAGATCGATACTTCTATCTGGCTTATCTACGTACTTATCTACCTAAGCATAACGGTGGTGCATGAACGAAAGTTATAGCGTGTAAAAACATCAATTCGCCTTCTCTACTTGACAATGATATGAATTATTATTCCTGTTCTTATTATAGGATACGACATTGATTGTGTATTAGGCAGAATTCGATAAATATATCTGTTTATTAATAAATTTAAAAAATAACGCTTTTTTACACTGTTCTTGGGACCTGAGTGACGCTACGACGTATTTCTAGCTACCGAAATCCCTTGTTTTCGATCAGCGTTCTATTATCGAAACAAACAATAAGATGTCAGATTACAATGACATCTATTCGGTTCTACAAATCAATGGTTCATAGAGGTTTACCCGACTGTTACTGATGGGTGATAAAAATTGCAAACCCGAAAAAAAAAAAAAAAAAGGACAAATTTATTATTTTTGAAATTTACTAAAAGCCTTCAGGAGTTCGACCTCCGATCAGTAGGCAACAGGGGATTGGCTAATGTATGTGTATATGCTGCCAGTAGCATTAGCCTAAAACCGGCACGTCAGATGCGTTCCGCTACGCAGAAAAGCTCTCTGGCGTCCTTTGTAGCTACTGATGAAAGATGTTGCCAGTAGATCGAGTCGTTACTGCTTCAGGCATTATCAGTTTTCTATTATTACGCTACAGAACTTCGCAGTTACAAGTCGCAGCCAGTGTGAAAAGGCACACACACACCATTTAACACATTTCCCACAACGCCAGTACGTCTACGCGCTGTTTTGGATGTCTGTGAGACGGAATTAGACAAGTAATTTAATTAGAGCCTAGGCAGTCTGGTGTCGCTTGCGGCAAATCGTTCTTGCGGCCGCTCGGGTGGCCAAAGGACGAAGCGAGTATAACTATATATGGAACTCAGACACATCTTGGGACTATCAATGGGGAATCTCGGACAATGGGAATATTCGTTGATCTGCAGTCCGTATGCGTCCGAACGTAAAACAATTGTTGCGCACAGCTTTCCATAACACCCCAACTTGAATCAATATAATTACCAGTTAATGTTTGGCTTTACACGCATTTTTTCATCCATATTCTATAGATACATCAGATGTCAGAACTTATGACGCCAAGATAACTTTGTTTATTTATTATCTATTATTTAAAGCAAACAAACAGTTCCTTGTCTTTACTCCGTGGTTCTTCGTCATTGTCCAAACATCTTGTGTTATTCATCCCCCTCTCTTATTGTATATCTATATAACTAGAGAGAGAGCGAGCGAGAGAGAGAGAGAGAGAGCTGTGGGCAACAAAAAGTTGTTGTCTAATCTTGTTTTGCTATAACGCGGACAGCGAGCTGCCGGGTGGCCATCATCGTATAGCTTTGCACATGGATCAGGATGGAAAGGGAGCACGCATGGGCATATTAGCATCAGTATCTCACAGAGAAAAATGCGCTTGACCTCTTCGACGATTCGAAGATGAAACACGGTAGGGAAAAAAACAACAGAAAAATATTCCACTACGAGTCGAAGAAAGCGTCTTGCTGGAACATGGACTTTGGCTAGATTTACCCGATCAGGCGGCTGGTGCTGCTTCTGTGCCTGCTGCTACCGAAAGTCGACTGCGTTTACCCACGTAGACAAGACCGAAAAAGCACTAGAACTGCAAGCATAGATTTCATCGATTTGTCGCGACAAATCACAAAGTCCCATCGGCAACAATTTCTTCAACGATTTTCGCGATATTCATGGATCATCCAAAAGTTATTTCACCAACTAAACCCTATATACATCTTAAACACTATAGAGCTAGGCTTGGTAAGATTCTTCAAAAAATGTGCTTTATTTATTATGCTTATACATTTCTAATGCGCAATATAACTAAATGACACAATTAAATAAATGGTTAGTACGGCTCCAGTCGATTTCCATTGTATGCCACTGGCTAAAATCGTCATCGATGTTAGCAGCGTCGCGATGATATCAGTCGTCCGTGCCGACTAATGTAGCGTGCTATGAAAATTAAGCAAGTGAGAAATAAACAAAGACTAAGTAACTGATAGGTCGTCGTCATTAGCAGCAAAAACACGATTTGAAACGGCTGTGCGTCACCGACTAGCTATAAGAATTAAGAAAGGAAAGAGCACAGAATCTGTGTCGTTAGAAAATGAAACGTGACCATGACGACGACGGCAGCGGGGCCATCAACAAGCTCCGCCGCAACAAAATATGAAGAAGCGCCGACGCTGCAGCGTCAATCATCGATAACCACTACAATATAATATCATTCGCTGACAACGATACCGCCATCATTGGCAGCACCACTACAACTACTATAGCAATGACCAAAGATATAGGCAACAAACGCAATAGGCTGGGGTGCTCGCGGTTATCGTCGTCCCTCTCGATCTAATGCGGGTCCTATCTGCTTGTGGAAACAGTCTCTCATGCGGCGGACATTTCATCTCTATGATACGGCGCAGCTACTGCCGCCGCTGATGATTATGCTTCGCCTAAGCGTGTTTTTGATTCGCTGCATCGGTTAGTATGCACAAGGCCTAATGTGAAGCTTTCGATGTGTGCCTTTTCTTCTTGAACGGCAAAGTAGCGACGAGCAAAGCAAGTTCAACGCCAGTGTTAGTCTGAACCTTCTACCTCTCGCTACCTACGAGAGAAGTGAGAAGCTAACTCAAAGAGGTCACAATTACAGCCAGATGTGAGCATAAGTGACGATTCGTTAGCAGACGGCCGTCTCTCTCAAGAGTAGGCTGTTTTTTTGTTGTGTCTGCTCGTAAAAACCTCGTAATATACTAGAGAAAAAGCAGCTAAAAGTCTAGAGGGCGTCCTCATGTTATGGTCACTAACTGCGCAAATTTTGCAAAAGAGGCAATTGATAGCTATACATATCTGACCGAAAAACAAATATGTATACTGATCATTCTATGAAACAGCGTTTGATGTTGATTAATCTCTATACCAAGGGAAGTAATCCTGATATTGGACTTAGGTATCAGGATGTATATATACATCGCAATATAATTTAGTTGGACTGCGTATATTTGATAGATCTAATAGTATTAAGAGTAATGCCAAAGACTAGCTGGCCGATTGCTGGCCTGCAATATTACGTTAATGAGCAATAATACTCGGAGCCGGATCCTGTCTCGGACCGGACACATTACAGTTGGCGTTTGCTGCTTCCGTCGATCTATTCGTACGTTAGTTGTTCGCTCGTTCGCTTTGACGCCACATCCCGTACTGGCTTTTCCTCTTTCCAATCATAGATATGGCGTATGATGATGTGAGATGCCCCGTGGGCGTTCGATCAAAAAGCGTCTGCCGCCATAAGTGCCTGTAATGCTGCCTCTATGGCCATTCACTGACGGTTCGTGAGCCTCGTCATCGTCTAAGACGTGCGCATGTATGTATGTATGCGTGCCAATAATAATCGTGATGTGAGCTAGCGCTGTACACAAATTTCTAGACATGCGAAGCACCAAACACATAGCACTGCCTGTTTTTTTTTTGCCGCTAGCAGGTGTGCTCTGTGGGTGTGCATGCATGTGTTAGCCTAACAGCACGCACGTTCCCCGTTACATCAACAACAATAATAAACAGGCATAGCGCCTCCAGCACCCCGATGGCCCCCACAAAGCCTCCGACGTACACAGAAGATGCACCATGACTGACAACAGCATCACAACACGAGATGATAAGCGTGTGTGCTGGAAGACATGACGACACTCGTTAGCATATACGTCTGCCGCTGTTTCTGCTACTACAAAAACGTTACAACTACACGCTACGGCATGATGAATTGATGCTGATTACTGTTGCTGCCTCACTATGTGGCATTAGCCCTCGTCGTACCGAAAATCATTGGTGAAGTTAATGGCGCACGATTCACTTGCTGATGGCGCTATCTAGCGCCACTATTCAAGGTGACGAAGCAAAAAAACTTCAAACAGGTATAGTTTCTCGCTATAATACTATTTAAACATTGTAAATTCGTTATCTATAGAAAATCCGTCACATAGGGGGTTTATGTTCCAAGGGCACCATGTGTGTACGCACATGATTAACTTACCTTTGTAGCCATGGCAACGTTGTCATGTTCGTTGTTGAAACTAACTAGTTATATTGGGCCTACTCATAGTCAGTTCTAGCTGCATTACGCAAGAAAAGTACTATAAATGGAATAGAGAAGAATGACCTATCGTAAGTGTCATATACGTTTAAGTTAAAAATGTATTAAATGCAACTTTGCTTTTTTTTTAGAATTGTCTAAGCGTAGTACTGATGTTTCGAATTCAGCCATACATACCGAGCCAGTTTACGATGAACTCATTTTACGAAACAAGGTAATCCCTTTTAGATCTAGTCATCTTCAAATTACGCATGCATATATATGTATATATATATACACATATAAGAATTATAATCCATAAAAGAAGAAGAGGAAAATTTCGGAAAGTGCAGGTCGATGCACAGAATTGTAGAAGGCACACAGGAATCTCTATTAGGCTGTAATTGGTATAAAATATATCGTTCATAAGTCGGCGTGGAAACCTCATCTTATCACGAGTCACTAGCAATTTAACTCGTTTTCGAACTTCACTCGAACATCACTGAACTGAACTAAAAGAGGGCATTTTTTAATTTAATTTTAAATATTTGTAATAATATATTGAAATAGTGTACGACTAGCGTTTCCACATAGAATCAAGCGCAGGGTTACTAATCGTTAACTTAATAGAAATATTAAATCGGCTGGCCAAAGGGAGATGAGCTGAAGTGGAAGGCAGGGGCGGGTGAATCTTTGTCTCGCCGAGACCGTACGAGCAGCGGCATTAGCAATGTTAGCGCCACTTAGGGCGTCAATCCTTGGACTCTTTTTTAACTAATATAGTTCACTAACTACTGGATTTCTGTTCAAGCCATGGATATCGGTGGTGCTCACGAGCCAAACCGACCGCAAATCGGAAGATGATGCAAACTCGATGAATTCCTCAAATAAACATGTGTCTATTAAAGAAGATCATCTCTGGGTGGTGGCAGCTGTAGTAATGGTCCACAGATGGCGGTCTCGCCGCCGACTCTCCAACCAACAACTAGCCTCAACTGTTCATGGTTGTCGGGCATACGTTGATATTTGAAGAGACACGAGACGGCTGCTAAGCGTGCGACTATCAACGACGTATTTAGCCGTGGTTGAGCTGGTAGAAATATTAAAGGGTAGCAGGATAATGTGGCCGCCGCCATTGATACCACTGATATTGTTACCATGATTTCAAGAAGGATGTGTCTGCTCGTTTTCCTTTTCTATGTATTGCATACCCACGTGCCCAATTTTCCACGTTCAAAAGGACTTATACAAGTCTAACCTATTATTAGAGGAAGTGTTTACAGAATGAAAACGATTTTATCACGATAGTGAACCATAAATAATCAATATTATCGCACAATAGAACAGCGAGAACTAATCAATTAGGAAAGGAATGGGCCATCAGGAGGCCTTTCATCAGAATATCGCACCGAAGTTAATAATAACACTCAAATGTCACTCGCTAATTTCGCTTCGTAGGTAACTTATGAAGATATTCTTGGAAAACTAAAAAATCCATGAACCTTAATTTTACGTTTAACATCTTGCTACTCCATGTTCAATAAATAGCACCCGTTCAAGTTAAAATAGGCAAGATCTATTGCAATTTTACCACGTAACGCAAACATGTTAATATCTTAAAGTTAGGTTAAAGTATGTGCGTGTTTGAATTGTGATTGTAGAAAATAGTTCCCCTTCCCTGGTTATTCATGCTAATAATTCCACTTTCCACAATTCCGTACCTTAATAAGTAGTTTAATAGTACCAATATGATCACTTGAGTACCTAATTTGTAGCCGAGCGACGCGAGTGGCAGACTCGCTAAAGCGATTAGGGTTCGCTGAGACTGACGCAGCTAAAAAACGGCTTAGACGCGTTGGGTTAAGCCCTTTTTGCTCTTTACCAACGAATGGGGAGTTTTTCCCTCTAGTAAGATAACGTGTCAGCTTTTTATATAATTTTACTTGCAAGTGCTCAAAATACCCGCCAAAATAATATTAGTCTTCATTTCTATATACTAGTGTTTAGTAATATATATATTTGCCTACTAGTTAGTTATCTTCATTGTGGCTGGTAGCGTATGTTTAATTCTTTGTTTTTCAGGGTAAGATTGCCGCAGGAACGCGTACGGAAGTTGCAAGTTACATTTTTGGGGCTGTACCTGCTCTCCAGATCGAATTGCGTCAGTGTTTCGTAAGAAGATCTAAGGGGTCGATTTTGGCACCGATTGAGCACTTGCGGTCAAAAGAATCGGATTATATATAAGTTCACGTTCCATGTCCAATAGCATCACCTCTTCGTCATTTACAAAGAAAGTTAGAAACAAAGGGCTGTCACAAAGTTATGATGGCAGCTACGAGCAGTCAATGTGGTCTGTAGTTCAGCGGTGAAACTCCGCTGAATAATCAGCGTACGGTTAATTTTCATTAAGATAATTTATTATCGTCATTGCAGCAACCAGTGCCTCACCCGAGCTTGATAACTGTCAGCCTGGTCGTAATACTCATTATCATTACTGTTACTGTTATTTCAGGAGAAATAGACTATAGTACTGGGCGCTATTAAGTGAGCCTGTAAAGTGGTAAGGAGCGAGGTAGAAACTCTTTTGCACAATCTTTTAACCATATGGCATCCTTTTTTACTTTAAAGTCTACGTAATCCATTGAAGGCAGCATGAAGGCGACATGATGAGGACGACGGCCGGCAGCATTGACGTAGGACCTCTGTCATTACCTCATGGAAATCATCGCAGAGATCCTAAACAAATGCACGTACGACTTGTGTACAAATAAATGTTTCAAGTTTTACTTGTCGTACGTGCATTAAGAACAGTTTTACATTTCCAAATTTTTACAGTTCCAAAGTACAGAGTGACGTGTATCTACGTCCGGTTTCGAATTTATGCCAACACGTGTTTAAGTTTAAGCAGGTAGGCGCGTACACCATTGCACCTCCACGGGGTCATACACGTGTACATATTAAACAAAAACACATCAGCCAGGGTTAGCCAGCCAGGTTAGCCCACGTCTATGCTGTTTGTCCATGGGTTCCGTTAAATAGCTTCTTCTATAGCAGTCCACTAACTCAGTTGAAAACCATTTTGAAAATGAACCTTATTACTCTTCCCAGACAGACCGTACTCAGCAAGTACCACTGATCAACATACCGCGTCTGCATGTTGCATCGGGGATTCGATCCGATTCTAACAGCATTAGTTTCCGCAGGCTTGCTATACAACAGTTATTATACAGACAACAAAGTACAATGCGGTTACAGCGAGAAAGGACAGGAAAATGAGGCCTAATTTCCAACAAAGAACTAAGAACACAATGACACTATATTATACCGACATTGCAGTTACTACATGTGTGTATAGATAGATCTGATCTAGGTTAATTCCAGAATACTTTTATAAGCTAAGCGATGCCTCACATTGTAAACTACCAAAATAAACATACATCTATATTTACCACAATATCAATTCATAGATTAGCTAAATATATTTCAGTTCGATTCAGAACGGAGAATTGGTTCTTGACGTCTTCATTTTCGGTGCTCCTTGACACGGGCGTTATAGCAACAAATCGATTAACAGGCAGAATGAGTGTCTCAACAAAGGATTACGAATATATCGAACAGAATGATCGTCCTGCGATGTTTACAAGCTAGAAACTACACACTTAAATCAGATAAATAAGCGCACCTTATCCCTTATGCAACCAATATGTAACGTGCACTACTTCTTGTACGTAGAAGCGACGACGGTGTATAGCGCTAGGAAGTGAAAGAAAACATTGTAAGCTCGTTAGTCACCTAGGGGAGGCAGCTCCTCTGTAACTATTGCCCTTCGTCGTAAACAAATTAACGTATGCGATTGATGTTCCCATTTCATGGCATCATTAAGCTAGGAAGCGTTGGCAAATATTAAGTAAATTTTGTAAATCTTCATGTAGAGTATACGCGTTTCTTTTGTGAAAATACTATCATGAAAAGGTTGTCTCAGTAGTAAAAGCACAGGTGATCCCAATTTAATGCGAGTTCTCGCCAAGCGATCAACTACACGAGCAATGAGCTATACTAGAAAAATCAAAAAAAAGGCGAATTTTCTCCGTTTGTTTCTCCGTTAGGAACTATAATAAAAAGTTCTTTCGTTATCCCTATACAAAATAGAAGGTAAAGGGTAATCAGATTAGGTGATTGTCCCTTTGCTGATAATGGTGAAAAGGCAGATGTCTTTCTGAAACGCTTTGTGTCGGTTTTTGCTGATAAAAACGCTTATGCTGCTTTCAACCTTGACCTTTGCTTTGTTTTGACTATTACAACCAAGTCGATTACACGTAAAGTTCAAACATCGAAAGTAAAATGCAGTACTAAGCTTCATGAATTCCTATTATATGGTGCTACTAGCACTCTGTTGTCCTCCTTTTCAACTCATCCAAGTACTCCTTACAAGAACCAATACGGTTGGCCAGGTTCGTAAGTGATGCAATATGTTCGATACAAATCTCTGCGTATATAAAGATATTAAGACTGATTTCGGCCACTGTCGTCCAGTGGCGCAGAAAAAACTAGCCTTTGAAAAAAATTGTAGTCGATTATATCATTAGGATTTACTCGTCGTTGAAGAAGTCGGTTGACGACTACCAGCACGCACAATTGCTGAGTACGATTTTTGCCGGCCAATGTTTAAGAATAAGCGAACTAAAGCTGATAGGGTTAAACGTCTCAAAAGGATCTGATAGAATTAATAACATGTGGCCTTTAAACACGCTTGTACCTTTGAAACATTTGTTCAGTGGACTTAGCCATAAATTGCTCGCGAATGTTGCCAGTTTATAAGACCTTCTGCACCGTGTCTATCAGGAGTACCTCACGATTTACGTATCAGTCCTTTCCTGTTCAATATTTCTGTCCTAGATATGGGAGGTGTCATCGCATCCGGTGTGTACCACACGTTCTATGCTGACGACCTTAAGCTCAACGCTCTCCAAGCAGAAAGCCAAAGGTCACAGATAGAGAAGATAGATGATGCAGCGACAACCATAAAATGACACCGGGGTCTAAGTGTACTGTCTTCTGCTCAGGAAAGCAACAATGCAAATGTCGTCTCAGAAACAAAGCAATTCAGCTAAAAATCCGTGAAACCCTTGGGAGTCATGATCTTACAATTACGATTGTGATTCTGTGTCAACTACACAAAACGCCACCAGGGTAACTAGTATGCTATTAACACGCTTTATTGTAAAACTACTTGACTTTAGCTTGAATTTGTACAAAAGTCTGCTTATTATTTAGCTGAGCGTTAAAGTGCTTTTACGGAAACGCGTTGAAGTTCTTGAGGCTATGCGTTTGGTAGAGACTCTTACGCTGGGTACGTTAGCGATATCAAACTTACCGTGGATGACGTTCTCTCTTCCAGTGACTCATGCCGGTTCCCAAACCAGACACTTTTGCGGCCTCTGCTGCCGCTGCGGCAGATGTACGATGGTTATATTATACCGGGGGATTTTTGGCAGCGAGCAATGACATTGGACGCTTTGTAAACGCACCTGACAACAACTTGCGGAATAATAAAACAGTTAGTATGGTTATCGTTGCTTGCATAGAGCGCTTAAATAAGATGCATGTTCTGCATACATAAACTGTTACAATGCGTGTAAATAAGTCGTCGTCGTACGGTGCCACACCGGATTTACTTGTACCGGAGAGCTCTATTCGAGCTAGTATACCTGCACTTGTGCATTGTCGGTTTGTACTATGATATATGCGTTCATTGTTGGCCCTTTTTTGAAAAAGCAACATTTAGATTAAAGTGAGCTCCTCATGAAGCTTCAGACTTACGCTGCTTTCTGCATTAATTGCTTGAATTAAAAGGAGATTTTAGTCCAAATTATAACAAATTTTGATATGTACACGCTTATACTGTACAGATATGTGATAGCAAAAAAAAAAAGAAAAAGCAACACTGATATAAGGTTTTATTGATAAATGCATATTTAACCATACACCAAAGAATTTCTGATACTGATAAGTTGTGGAAACTTAGCTTGCTGTCTCGTTGTCTGACCATGTCTGAAGCGGTTTGTACCAGGTGATCTAGCGAAGCTTGTCTAAATTCGGACTTTTGTATTTTCCAACTGCGATAGCGTTTGCTAATTTCGAATTATGCTGAGCGTTAGGAGGAAGCAACGACTTCACGGGTATGCTACTATACTACTCTAAAGATACGACATTCATAAGTCAGATTGCGCACTTTTAATTTGCCCAAAGGCAGTACAGTAAATTCCCCTTCTGCGCTCAACCAGACCCGCGTTGTCCTTTCGCAGCTGCAGTAGTACAGTCTAAAGAGCGCTGTCTATGTGCCAGCCCACCTGCCTCAAACGGACAAACTCTGTGCAGTATTTATGAATACTAACCTATAAGTGGTAAACACAACCTATCACAACTGCGACTTGGTTTAATGGCAGATCTCTCTCGACCTAGCTGAACTATGTCTACGATGGCAAGGTAATCGTGCTAACTGAAATCACCTGCAGAGATATGCGCACGTCAGTGGTACAAAATACACTACGAAGACGATTAAATATAGATCCTCATTCCTTGCCTGACTGTTTAAATTCTTGCGCAAGAAACCTAGACAGTCTTAAAAACAAGCTGAATATATGCCTATACTAAATAAGAATATAAATACTTTTAGATATATTCGCTGAAAATGGCTAACTTAATTGTAACAAATATTTAGAACTACAAAATTCGCGATACGCGTAGCGTACTTATGTCAAGATAGAAAGAGCTGGTTTTGGAAACGAGTGGCAGAAAATATCAAGGAACTAATATATTTAAATACGAACAAGACGAGGCGTAAGGTCGTTCAACAACGACTATCTATTAAAAAGCGGTATTGTCTTCCGGATTTAGTAGGTTACAAACGTTCCTGACTGCTTTAAACCGATTAGCTGTAGTAGTAGTAGTAGTAGTAGTAGCAACAGCAGCAGCAGCAGCAGCCTGCTGCTACGTTGAGGTGTTAATCCTTTCAATTCTATTGCCTCGCTGCCTGTGCTATGCGAGGTGTTTCAATTGTGTGTGTCGCTGTTCATCATTAATCGCCAGTAAAGATGATCTTGTGGCAGAGTTAAGCGCGTTGAAATTTGATGGACAAGAACGAAATGAGGTACAACGATTCAGGGTTCTTGACCTCTAAAAAGGTCGAAACTAGAGATCGGTAAGGCGGGAAAGACTACAGTCGTTACGAGTCTACCGTGGATCTCTCAATCAACGCTGTATTTCGATAAACATTACTGCAGCTAGACTGCTTGCTGCAGTCATATAGCGGCTATTTCAATAGGAATATCACGTCATCCCGAATGGCGTACATCGACTGTTCTTGGCTCGCTTCGATTTCTCTAGCGGCTAACGTTTATCAATTATTTGATGTATTTAATGTTGATTTCAGTATTCATTTCTCGTGTGCCATTGCAAATGGTCTGGCTGTATCCCAGAATCACCCCATTCTTCTACTTTGACCCTGAGTTATCTGCGTGAGCTTGACAATCTACAAAAGCAACGCAATAATCATCAAGCTAAGTTCCATATTAGATGTTACTTCCTCCTGCCATTTTGCTGCCGAAACGGGTTACATTTTAAAAGGTAAGAAGTCGAAAAAATGAAAACATCGTAATTCATTAGTTAGGTTTTGATTGCGAGCCGCATTAATGTTGGCTTATCAGAATTGACTACGATCGTTTGAAGGGGTTATGAAGCAGACGCAAAGGATAGCAAGAATTTTCTATCCTTTAAGTATAACTTATCGATATGCGTTGCAGAAGAATAGGTTCCTACGAACTTGTCGTGCTGGCTATACTATAAGCTAAATACGTAAGAAAGTAAAAGTATCTAGAGTAATGTCGCTGATTATAACGTTTCATTTGTTAATGTTTTTGGTGAAACGTACTGCGTCAGATGAAGACAACTGGATCGTTCACAATGATCTGTGAACGTCACACTCAAGAACCGCGAGTTTCGTTACCGTGGGCGGTTCCGTTAATATTGCAATTCAATGAAATTAGCTGTTATAACGAGATTCTATGAGCCTCGTTCGAAGGTTACATCTTCAAAGCATTTGAAGAGTTATCACATGCGGAAGAAGGTGGTATAGACGGTAATCGTAAGCGAACGCCCATCATATTCTATCCATATCCATATAGCATATAGGCAAAATCGCCCATCCAAGTCTGCTTCTGCTATTCGGCGTACGTGATTAGGTAAAGAAGGCGCACATAGTGGGAAAAATCATTGTATTTTTTTACTCCACGCCGTGTGAGTCGGAAACGCTACTAACGTTAGTCTACTGTAAAAGACTCGCGGCAAAGGTAGTATGCTTACTTTACTCTAAAAATGCGCGTTTATAAAGGACCACGTTGAGCTAATCATTGTGCTGTATCCAGTTCTACGCGTCGCTTTGCTAACACAAAGTAAAGCATTGACAAGCCTCCGTTGAAACGTACTAAGCTTTTCATCTTCAAGCGAGGCGCCGAACGATCCATCGACTATTACGGATCTATACGAATGGGAGGACAAGCAATCGTTGTGCTTGCCACGCGAATCTATTATGGATAGTAGAACTGTTTTAGAGAAATACTGTAATCCGCCAAAGTTTATGTTGTCTTCATTTTAACCAAACACCTCAGTTCACCTTTATTCGTTTACAATGAGTTCATTAATATGTTTCTATTACCCTGATTTTCCACAACGCTACGCATTTGGAAGTGACTCTAATCTTCAATCGATGAGCATTTGTTCTACAGAGACGCCTTCGGGCCAGAGCATCAGTACTAGAGAAATTTGTTCCAAGATGCTGATGTTTTGAGATGAAACTATTGGTGGTAATAGCTCAAACTGTAACTACCCTTAGGACACAAAGTAACGTTCGATTGCGATCTACCCGACGCCATCCAAATCAAAGAAAATAAACCATCTGGTGTGCAGTATGGCCAGCTATTTTACTTACGCCTAGGCCTAGCAAGGTAGCGACTATTCAGGTGTGGATATCTAAAACTGACGTAGTAAAATGGTATTGTTTGTGGCAGCGCAGTGTATGCATTGTCTGCCATTTCCCGTAATAAACGTTAGGCTTCGCGCAGCTAGATTACAAGTGAGCGTACAGCCTGCAGGACACGAAGCACCGATAGCTGCCTAGATTCCTCTTAATTACAGCACAATTCCCCTACGAGGAAATTCGACTTGTTATAAAGTCAAATATTGAATTCAATTCATTCAATACGGATGTACATTTGCATATTATGCTTCATTTAAATTGTTTCTTTTTTACGCAATCTTCATTCGAGTACGAACACCCTATTACGTATTTTCGATTTCAATAGGCAAGTAGCTGCCTCTTCGCTTGTTTGATCTAGGTTATGGCTTTCTTTCAACTATTTTGCGTACACATGCGACATGAAACACTGACCCTACAAGCGCGCCCAAAATACGTTACGTCTAATTCATCTATATGTCCTATTGACATTACTACTCCTGCTAGGCCAACAGCAGGAGAAGCAACTATGAATGAGTAGACGATAGCAAGAAACAGGGAATCGATAAAGGGGGCTCATGCTGCTACTAACCAGGTCTCATAATCAATAACATATATCAACTCTAAAGGTTAGGTTCTGCCAACCACAGCCACCGTACTTCCAACGACAGCTTCGTCAGGGGCCCGCATACTTCGTTTTCCCTTTTGCATGCCTTAACGTAATCAAGATCATCGTATCATTATCGTCAGTCGACCGCAACGGTACGCAACATCTCCTCTAATTTTTCGACTGACCCAGGCGGCTCGTTGCGTTTCGTTTGCCACCCGGCTCGCCAAAGTGCTACGCGTAACTTGTGCTTCAGAAAAAACATGTTCTCTGGAAAGGTGACATTCGCAAGCGGTGAGGTGGGCCAAAAAAAATTAGAAACAACACGTCAAAAAACGCCAGTGCTCACCTGCACTAATCTGTGTGCAGACGTTTCGTATTTGTTAGGGTATTAGTAGTGAAATTTGTCAATAACTGAGGTAACAAAAATCGCTATCTATCTTCTCATTATATATCTTGAAATTGTCGTTATTAGTTATTCTATCTATCTAGTCAAGCCTGGCACAGTCGTATTTGTTGAACGACATTAGCTTAGAACGGCACTCGTATAGGAAAATATACATTCTGTGCAGAAATAATACACACTGATAGGACCAATATATACTTATTTGTCTACATCGTTCAAGAACGGCACGGCCGTACATGAAAAGCTACTAGAAAGATAGAAACTGTACACTCGAAATTAAAAAACAACGGCGGGAATAGCAATGAGGCAACTTACAAACAGGCGCTTCTATTGCATCTAAGCGGAGATATTTTTTATCTTATGTGCAATAAGCACCACGATAGCTATTACCATCACCGGTATTCTAATTGTTATTACGAAAATTATCTCCGGTTATACGAAAACGATACTACAAAACGCTTGTTCAACGTTTTGTAAATTGAACGCGTTGTAGTAAGGGTTCCGATCAACGATATTACGTAAACCTATCGATCGTTCCATGATCAGCAAAATGACACCATTTTCTTATTGAGGCAATGACGAGCCATTGTAAAGAACGGATTCACACACAAATCTAGAGTAACCGACGATCTGCGCATCGCTGTAGGCAGACAGGCCTCCACTGTCGATATATTAATCGCACAGATAGGAAGGCTTCGCTTTTCAGGACATATTCTTCGCTGAAGTTTACTGTTCATGCTGAAATCGTCGTGAATTCGTGACTAATTGGCGGAGCACCAGTTAACGAAACGACAAGTTTTTGTCTGTTTGGTGAAATATCTAATTATTATACTTCAGTATCTAAAATATCTTAGTACATTTGTTCAATGTTTGTTGTCTCTTTTCACATTGAGCATCAACAATTTGAAGAATAAATCGGCGCGGAGCTTTTTTCTTTGGATAGGCCGGAGATTTGGTAACGTATCCAGTCATCTCAAGAATATTCTACCATGTTTCATTAGCTGTTATTACATAGAAATAATCTTTACTCAACTTTTGTATGACGTACGAGGCTTAATGAGGTTTTGTTTGGACGTTATCAGAGTTCTCTAGCTCCCTTTGAACTTTCGTCGAGTTCAGTAATTAGCAGCTGTTGTTGTTAGCAGCCTCTAAGCTGTGAGCAGGTGTTATAGATAGAGCCTACATTCTTATTGTGCCTTCAACAGTCACGGCTACACACGAGAAAAGCCATGTAAGTAATCGGCAACATACATTTAGTAGCATTTCTACAAGTACCGTACTCCTATCCTCATAGGTCATAACGTCGACGGACTGCGTATGATCAATATACACATAAACGAACAAGCATAATGAAATCGCTTAAGATAGCAACTCTGTCGGGAACATGGAGACAGTTACAATATACTATCAATAACTAGATAACAGTACAAAAAGTACTATACAAATATTCCTTGGAAAATAAACGTTGGTTATGGTGACGTCGTCCTCTTAACATCGGATGTTATCCACTCTAAATAATATTAGTCGGTTGGCTTTCACATGCAAAATTCATGAAAAAAACAGTGAAACTGTATCACCTGCTCTGTATTATAATAGATAAAATACAGATATCGCTCTTGATTGATTCATCCCGTGTAACTATTGATATTTGCCAGTCGCAATAATCTCTCTACCGCGCTAGCAATACTCTTTTAAAACCGACAAGTCGCAATGTAGCGTCGTAACTGGTGCATGTTTGTCCATCTATGCACGCGTTATACTACGTCAGTGACGTATGCGCAGACGTCAGATTGACTGGATCTGTTCACCGTAATGGCTGAAAACCACACTGAGATGCGCTACGTGTAGGGACATAGACAGTGTTCGAGGACCGAAATGTACACCGTTCATCTATGAGCCCACGCCCAATTGACTATGGCTGTAGAACATTGAATAGGTTCATTATTTAATTAATGTTTGGTAATGGCCGCCCTACACGACAACATGTTTCATCTTGGTCTTCGCTTTCGAACAGTTCACTACCACGTTTACTGAAAACGGAAGCAGCCAGCGATAATAACTGAGGTTGGGAGAAACTTGACAATAGTGGACTGATTGCATGTACACTCACCCCTTAACTCAGATTGAGGCTGCGGAAAATCCGCTACAACTGTAACATCTAGTAAATACAAGCGAAAAAAATGGCGTAGTGGCGCTTGCCAGAGCCTCCAACAACAGCGAAAACTCCACACGTGACCACGTGACAAATCCGATCCCCACAAGTGGAGGTCAACTCTTTTAAGGAGCCAACACTACCTCAAGTTTTGTGAACCAGCACTAAAATGATGGGGCGTACAATGGATAAGTCTGTCTTCATTGTGCACTTCAGACTGCCGAGCGATGACGGTGGTAAATGCAACCAATGGAAAAACGAGCATCCTTAAAGCGAACACAAGCTTTGCATGTATGTGCGTTTAGAAACATTTCTTCAAAAAGCTTAATCGAGTTAAAAACTGTCGTTCGTCATTAACACACATTATGTAACATTCATGCATTGGTCTTTTCCGACCAAGCATTTGGTCATCGTGTGAGTCACAGCTTTGCGACGTCTCTACATAACTATCGCAAGATCTTTTGTATAAATGTGTAGTCTAAATGTACCGTGATGACTTACTAGCAAAAAATAACAAAATATTCAAAGAACAGATGTAGATACTCACAGTAGAGGCAGATGGTCTTCAATTACGATATCGTATAGCTGTAAGTATATTAAATTCATATGAATTTAAATCAATAGAAGCAATTAATTGTAGCATACACTCAGTGTCCTTCGCTCTATCCTCGCAGGGGTGCGATGGTAAAGTGCTCACCCACTAAACTTAGTAACCTACGAGGTGATCTAGGTTCGAAACAGGACGTACATATGTTTTTTCCTGAAAAGGGCCAACCGTCTGAACGGCGATAGCATCGAACGTACGTTCCGTCACGGTTCGATTACCTAAATAACGAATTACTCTCTATGCAGTGGCGATAGCAACATAAATTCTATCGTTATTGTGGTTAGAATTAACGTCCATCGACGACGGATCTGTGAATCCGCTGATGAAAAGTTAATATAGTTGTTTCAATGCCGCAGTTCGGTTCGCAGAGATCACAACGAGTGCTACTACAACAACTTAAGGAGGTTGTGTGGACCTATTGTCGTAAGCTCGTGCAAGATACTTTCGATCACGTCGAAAGCTGGAAGATGTGCGACCCACTAGTCGGCTTCAGTATTTAAATAATAGGTAGTTGGTGCCGCGGGGTTTGCTACGGTAAATGTGGCTATGCTCATCACCAAGTCCGATGACGTAAACTGACATAAATGACAAACAATTACGTAAATGACGTAAATTCTGCCTAATATTATATGATCGGCCCCGTGCATAGACACAACAAAGTAAAGCTGATAAATTATATCTATTTGGTAGAACCAAACTGATTATATTGTAAATAGAATACTCAATTTTTCATCTTAAAAATCGCGATCAGCTTCCGATATATAATCCCCAAGGGATTATAGTTAGCATGCTCCCTGAGCGCATCGTAGTTCTATGCCACTGCACGGGCTGTCGTCTCGAGAAACTAAAAACATCGTGCAGTATAAGCATTTTCAATGATAAATTGTTGCGTGCAGTTCACTCTTCAGCCTTAGCACTTTTTAGGAACTCCACATCTTGCAGTAGTCATTAGGGTGTTTTTTTTGTACCCTACCAAGTGCGTCAACGCCTTTTTTAGAAAATCGATTGCTTTACCTCTAAAGAATATGTAAGGCTGGCTGAAATAGACTATTATTTAATGCAGGATAAACTCTCTTCAATAACAAAAGATTGTGTTAGAAAAACTGTAATGCCCCCAATCAAAATTTAAAAGCCAGTCTTCAGCAATTCCTGAATCACGGATAGTCAGCTGCACCCGGAGGGCAGGAAAGCCACTTCGATCGAGAGCAAATAGACGCAGTCGTGTTGACCAAATGTATCGTAAGAGCCTAATTATCTTATCCTAAAATTCAGCTCCTTAAAGTGATTCTACCTCCAGGCTATTGCCGTTGAGCTGAAGTTTTACGACTTACAAATATGCGAAGGAAAACCTGTCAGATGTTATAAAAGAATCAAAATGCAGATATTTAAATATTTACTCTTCGTGAAAAGTAACGTCCAATCCTGTGTAATTTGTAGCAATTGTGTAAAAGTAAATCTGAGTTCCATAAAATTTTCATGATAATCATTTAAACCCTGTCTTAATGAGATTAACGCAACGAGATCGACCACTATCTTCTCAGGAATCTCATATTCAATAAACTCATAGGCCACATACTTCCAATTACTAGAATATGATCTAGAGATAGATCTTTGTCTTCTATAGTTATGAAAATGTTAAGGTACGATTCTAATTTCAATATATATTCAATCAATATAAATTGAGGACGTTCGCTCAGAACTGCGATAGCGGGTAATATCGTCAGGCTGCACATAGAGGAAAAAAATCTTCAACGTTACTTAAAATCAGCTCACATGTTTCGGCATCTTCTGTTGTAACTTCTTCATCTACTTACTTTATTGAACTTACTTTATCGATCCCGGGTGTTCGTTTACTTGCATAGCTAAAAAAATCTTTAGAACTTCAACGACGACACCTAACAATCTTTAGTTTAGACGATGTTTTGAGCAACCGAGTCTGAGTCTGGAAAACATCATTCTATATCAACTCAATTGACTTTTCCAAAGTATCCTTATAAGATATAAAAAACAAAGAAAATATCAATCCTCAGGCATATTCTGTGATTCAAATTCCATCATTCTGACAGGAACGCTAATTAATAAGGCATTATTCTAGAAAGCGTAATTGCGTGTGTTATCCTCAATACGAGCTCTATTTTGGCTATTAAAGCTGATTAGATCTTCCGAGAACGGAGAAGGAACAAGTGGCCAAGTTATGACAGAGGAATTAAACAGTTTTCGTTGGGGCGTCGGACATGTGTATGAAGACGATGCTATTGGCCATGAAAGCCAAATGACAGTGCACGAAAATCTCCCCGCTGACGTGTCAGGCAAAAAGCGATGTCTTAATCTCATATTAAGGTTTTCAAAACGTGTGTGTGTGTGTGTGTGTGTGTGTGTGTGTGTGTGTCATTGATCTCTACGATGTCTCCTTTCGTCAAAGAGCGGTCACGGATGGCGTGTTATCGGCAATCAAACGTATTAAAATTAACGTAGCTTCTTTCTGTCATCAAACTATGAATATACGGAACTTAAAAGTACCTAGGATTGTTCGTGCAAGGCAAATCTCCAGAGCCATTCAAGGGAACGGAAAGCAGAGGATGACCATGTTGATTTGATATCGCGTATGAAAATTGTCGCTTCTTGACTGCTGACTGCAGATGCGCATATATATCGTGATAGTCTCAGCCATTACCTTCAACGCACTAGAAAGCCCAAATAGTCAAATATCGTTCACAATATTCGTAACCCCAACGCTTTTCGTGTTAATAAAACTTTATTTGCCTGAGACGCTCCATGCGTAAACCGTGTAGAAGGGCTCCCGCTATATAAACAGAATCCAATTCAGCTCACCGGTTTGGTTTTTTCCTCTTAAGCAAACAAATCTACAGAGTACGGTAGCATTTGCATAATTCGTTCTAAATGAAACATAGAAGAAGTTTAAACTTGACCAAGTTTCTCTAAATAGATGGAGTCGTATCACGATATTGCCGGAATAAACATGTTGTTGTGCGTTTAGATAATGAATGTAAACAAAATTCAATATAATAACAAATGATTAGAATGAAATCCGCTTCGAAACAGACTTCATCCTTTGCACACACAGATGTTGAAGTTTTAAATATAAACTTTTCGAAACACGTATGTGTACTATTAGCCACACACTGCGCCAAAATCTGATTGCATCTGATAGTAACATCTTGTGAATAAAAAAAATGCAAGATGGTACCTATACGAAACAATACACTTATCGTCTTGATAATACAGACCGCAGCGAAGGCTTAAATTGATTAGATCTATTCGTCGTCCATATTAAAACACCATCAAATGATCTCAACTATGATTAACACCACTGACGACCTAGCAAGTCACAAGACATAATACTAAATAATATGCTAGGAATATTCTTCATGTCGGAACGCAAAACATGTCTAATTACAAAGGCACAATTTTTTTGTCGCATAACTTACGCTGGCCCTCTGGTTCACTTTTTGCCTAATCCGAAATCAAGTTTCCTGCAGTGGCGAGAAATACCGCGTGCGTTCACACTACTTATATTGCAATTAATATCTCATCTTTAGTCCTTCATTAGTCTATGAACTTCTCCTTCATTGGAATGATGATACAATAGAACCTGTCGCTAAGTTGCCCTGATTGTTTCAGTAAGACAGGGTTACAAAATAAATGGCGAACAAGCTATTTTTTTGTTATGTGCTCTGCTAAGTAGGTGCAATACGCGAGCGTCGAAAATGTATCTTATGTAAGATTATACAGTTTACGAGTAGTTAAATATTAAGCCAGCCACTGCCAATTCCTATATATGCTGTAAAGTATCTCTACATTCACAACAAAGCTGAACTGTAGTAAATACAACTTGTTTATTTGGAAAAAAAAATTACAAAGACATGTTAAACGTTTTTTTCTCTACATTTCGAAAAATGAGATCCGAAATAGTATTTTTAGTTTTAATGGCTGTGACCTCAGACCGAACTGTTAGATTCATCTTGGTTATTGTGCTTTATTTAAAAATTTAGTCAGCAGAAAATTGTCGGATTTCTGCAATGGCATCAATTGACTGTTCGTTTTTGTCGTATCAGCGTGAGACGACGACGACGACAACAACAACAACAGCACTCCAGTCCTCAACAGCAGTAACATCACCGTCGGACTATGAGGCAAACGCAACGGCGGTGGCGCTTTAGTGCTCGTAGCAGCAACAACAACAACAACGGCAACAAAGACAACAAACAACCTCTACTATCCTTTTGCTGTCTTGAACACTAACCCTTTCATCACCAGTCGTACCAGCATGACCGTAATCAGCACAGACGAAGATGTAGCCACTGCGGACGTTTTTTGGACGACTATATTACGTTCGCATCAGCATCAGGAACGTGTACAGCCATCGATCTCGAATAAGTATTGGCTGCCAGAACGACAACAAAGTTTCTTCTTCATTTCGAATCGCCTTGTCATCCCCATTCTCTATTTACTACATTGTGTATATCTCAACTCGTCTGCGTTCTAATGACGAGATACCACCGGAACTTGTTGTGCTGATGGCAGCGGCGTCACTACGGCCGCTAGCACTAGTTATCTTGAACCCCTCGCTCCTGTCTGGAAGATAATGCTGCCCCAAATCACGTTATTGATAGACGATGTGAAGTCATCATCCATTCATCCGTCCGTCTGTCTATTCATTCATTCATTCATTCATCTATTTGTCTGTCTGCCTGCCTGCCTGCCTGCCTGCCTGCCTGCCTGCCTGCCTGTACTTCTCATCATGCAATCTGTATGACAGTCGCCATCGATGTTGGCCCTCTGGTTAGCGAATAGTGATATTGTTATTTTGTTTATTATAAATAATGAATATTGGTCTCGATTCAGTAACGGTTTATAATTGTGCTGGTTATAGATGACGCTGACCTTTTTGCATATTGTTCACTGACAGAGCTTGCTAAGCATAATGAGCTCACTGCGGTAATATTAGGTAACTGTGATTTTGCCAGATGACGTGTGCCATATTAAATTCGTAATTTTTGCAATTACTAATATGAGAGATTTATTATGACTATTGCTCGTCAATAAAAAATAATCAAGGTAACAGGGCATATGTTCGATTATAACCTGCCATTCTGTCTGAAAATTGGTGAGTTTCTTGAGAAGTATTATAAATGAAAGTATCGTTCATTTCAAAATCCCAAGACACGTTACACGCACCCGCAGTGCACTAACACAGAGACACGCCGAAATCAGCATGTGTTGCGTATGTCCGTTAATATTTATCGGGCAGTACTTAAAGTTAACGCGAATCCCTGCGGTTATACCAACCTGCGCAGTGATTACATTGATCAATAGGCAATATTTGTGCCTGTAATTTAAAAAACACGAAAGTGCGAGAATCAATACGCGCCAAAGTATGTCGTATGACACTCTCATAATTGCGCTGACTATTGAAGCCATAGGAAGGAGACGCTAACCGAAACCTCTGCTGCCCAGTCGTTTTCGGGTTAGCGGAAAAACGCCGCCATCGCTGTTAACCGTAAGATGACTGTTAATGGCAGCGGCTCGTTGCTCCACGGCAGCACGACCCGGCGCTTCTCTTCCTCCGTTGCTTCTCTTTTAGACGAAATTTTTGCTTCTCACGCGTAAATCAAAATAACAGACTATTACCAAACATTCGACCACGTTTCTGGTTTGCCTTCTAGTTACTGAAAGTAGAATGTGAAGATTGCTTAAATAATAGCGATCACAAATCGGTAGAAACAACATCATCTATCTGTGTTATTCCCACTTCAGGGCCCTTTCAAAAATGTGGACACATCTTTAGCAATACGGTGTTTCACATCATAACTCTAAGTTCTCTATGATGTAGACACACGGAAGACGATGTTATAACAAGTAAAATAGGCCAGGGTGGGCGATGTTTGAATCATAATTGAATTGCGCGCATACAAATTCTTCTTTTCCATGTTGCACCATTCTGAATCTATCAATGTGTCTGTATTTTGTCAAAGGTTTTGAATTAACAATACGGCTGGTAAATAAACTATTGTTCTTTTGATGCTTATAACACTCGTTAGCTAATTTGGTTAGCTAGCATAAAGATAGTTCTTTCTGGCCGACGATCGGCTTGGGGCTTTTCACAACCTCCGACTTACTTCGTAACTTCTGTGCCTTATGGGCACTAGCCAAAAATAATATCTGTGAAGGTTTTCCTTACTCGGATGCCCAGATATTGTTACAAGTTCCTGCGTATTTCGATCACACATGCACAAAACGTTAGGAGAGAAACAATTCATAGCGCTCCGTCAAATGAAAACGGAAGACGAAGGAACGATATACTAATACTTCATCCAGACATGTCAGGTAGTAGTACATGCTCCGTTGCTTTCACCTTTAACATCTATAGAATAGCTATCTCTCGTTCATTTGCTATTCAAATCATTCGAAATTATAGGCCACGATCACCATCAACACATTGTTGTCCGTCCAATAGAGAAAACAACCGTCAATGACGCCAGCGATAAAATGTCGTGGTCATAATCCAAGCTTCTTGCACTTCCAACGGCAGCCTTTGTCCGATATTATTTTACTCTAGCAACCACTGCTTCAATTAATAATTTTACTAAGCACGTAATCAGTTGACTACACAACACAAAGTATTTACGGACGTATAGTTGATATTATATTGATGCGAACTACTTTAAATCTAGTTGAACGAAGCGTCCGAGACGCTGGCGGAGTTCGGCACTTCATAAACACTTCCCGTATACGTTTGTACATACAGGAGTTATGCTATACAATAGACGTAAAACAAGAAACGGCAACAATATCGAAATAAATTTCTGCTTCTATTGTGACCATTTGCACACTCTCTTAGTTTTATAATTATGTGCACCTCAACTTTCGAAATAGTGTCTCGTCCCTCGCTGGTAATCTCTTTATTATTATTATTATTATTATAATTCGATTGGAAATTGTATTGTTGCTAATATTGTAACAATTAATGTGAGCAACCATAACAAACCCGATCTGTTTTTTCGTCCTTGTCGTAACAGAACATCCAGGTGACGCTGTGGTTGTAATAGCGGGTCTGCTTTTGCAACCCAATGCGCCGATCGTCTGCGATGACTTGTGTCCACAGGTATTTGCCAAGCACGATTTACTTTGGGAACTTACAATCCGGATTAATGCTCTACTTTTACTGTATAATCGAGCTTCTCTTTTCGCCGCTTCTTCTATTATTGAGACGTCTAGTTCTCTTGCTGGTAACGTTTGAATAAAGAATATTTTCATTTTATCTGTAGTTTTTCGAATATTTGGTGTTTTGCAAACATTTATAAACCTGTATGGCTGAGGAGGCAGGCACAGCTGTCTTCTAAGCAAGCTATGATTGGCTTTCTGTCTGAAAGATTCCGTTCGATGTGGACGTTTCGTTTCGAATAAACATTTCTCTATATTATCAGGTAACTAAACGCTTCCTTTTTGCGCGCTGTCATGTCATCGAGTAGGAAACGTCTTTATAGCATAAGCATTCGCTTTTACCTATTTAGCTACATCAAATCATCGAACGTTTACGGGCACGTCTATGACTCTGTAATAAGCACCCCCACGCTTAGTGCAACACAACGTATTGAAATATACGCGAAAATACAGCAGAATTTTTATATTTGATGCTTCTCAAGGCAAGTTAGGAGCCAAGTAATTACATGAGATCGTAGCTGAATAAATTTCTATTTTTTTTTTTTTTTTTTTTACAAAGGTATATTGTTTGCTTTCATCGTGATGATACATAAAGTTCCTATTTCTCTCTAATTCTTAACGATCCACTAAGTGAGGATAAAGCTCTTCTGCATGAATGAGTAGTCCAAGCATAAACACCGAAATACCTAGCCATACTAGATGTCGTTGCATATTATTATTACTGATGCCATTTTTCTGATCTCTTTGGCAAATGTGAAGGGTGACTTCAGCGTAAATAGATAGCTGCGCAAAAAAGTCTATTAGGTGCTAAGATACTATAATGTGAGCACACTCACCTAACGACCATAACTATTCTCGCACCGCTGCCAAGTATAAACGCTGTTCGCGGAGAATTTCTGAGTTTCGCCAGCCTTCCTGCTTTTCCTACAACAATAATACACGGGTTTTCCTTTTAGCGCAAATATCTGTTGGAGAAAATCTTTTGTCGTATGAAACAATTAAAAGGATACAACGCTTGGACCGTTACTGCGCGACTTGGTTAGCATTCAGTAGGATATTCCATTGAACGGTCCGTCGATCTACGCTCAAAAGGCCTCAAAAACTAATTGTGAAATGTTCGAAAAACGCAGCGCCATCTGTGACGCAAAAATTTGTGTTTTCAGTTCTGATCAAAAAAATGGAAAAGCAAGGGGTCGAAATTGCCAGCAAGCTCGAAAACTGTTACAAGAGGTGCATCAGTGTTTGCGCTTTAAGTGCAGAGAAAATACTTAAACAGCACTAATAATGAGAACGCTTTTTATTTGGTTTGCAATCAGCAAAAAACAGGTTATTCTATGTACATATTCATAAAATAATACAGACACGAAATCTACAGCAGCTCGCACCTCTAACAGACAGAAGCAGCTTGGAAGAATGTCTGTGAATAGTGCTCCTTTAGAATAGAGGAAAGTAGGTAAGTTTACGTTAGGGGTACGACAGTACGAGTGTCGTCAATTTTCAATTGATATGATACTTAGTGAAAATACCGAGCTAACGACTATGGCAGCACGAAAGAAAAACGAGTGAACGGGCGGTACTATAATGCTATATAACCTATAATGCTAGGCCCTGGCCTAAACTGCGCTTGGGTCGTTTGAGCTGTTGCGAGGTTAATAAACGTGTGTGCGTAGGTGTTGGTAGGTAGTGCGACTGAAGAGCTAGAAGAAGACGAAGCCGTTAAGAGGCCAAGTAGGCCAACAAAGGCCGGTCAATGAAAAACGAAAACGAATGTGCCAACCACCTTGGGTACCCTCAGGCCTACGAGCAAGTATAAAGCTAACTCACCAAATACTCGAAGTTGTTAATGCTTTTAATTGTCTATGCATGTTTACACAGTCCTTAAGTATGTGCTTTCAGCGGAATCCACTATAAGTATAGGTGGCAACGGATAAAAAATTTAACTCTGCCGAGCCAGTAATTTTCTCTAATGTAAATCTTTGAAACAGATACAAACGCATATCATACAGAATATTAAAAAAGAAAAAAGCCTTTCCTCTTTATAAAATCGACAAAAGTGTACAGAGTAAGAGGTTGAAAATTCTAATGTTGTTCCAACAAGGGAACCTCAGACGATTTCACAAATCGCTACACCTTATCCGATTGAGATTCATTTCCCTCAGTAGCTTAGGTAGTCGAGCATCAGTGTTTGCGAAAGAAGTTATCGGAATATAAACGTCAGCCACCAAGCATTGCTTGTTTTGAATCGTTGTCTTCGAATAAATTAACCTTGCCCACGGATTAATCCGATGGCCAGCCACCATTGCCACAGCCAAATCCAGCTTTGGGAAATCAGACGAAACAAATTCATAGTATATTTTCTTTATGGGAACACATATATAATGCGTTCTCATGTCATCATGCATTCTCTGTAGATCCCGTTGGCCGTCAGTAAGAGAACGAACGCTCTCGTGAGACCATCTTCTTTCTGACAGCTATCTTTAAAGTTTATGGTATCGGCTGTTCAACCCAGAAATCTCCCGTTTTGCTCACCATGTATAATCGATGTCGTATTAGCACCTTCAGCGTGGAGTTACCCAGCGAATAAACGTAGCAAAATAGACTTCATTCGCTAGTTTCTAGCAGGGCAGCAGTTTCTACTGTCGAGAATCAGCTCCGATAGATTCAATGTGGCAAAGCAGTTTAACCTATCGGTGCCAACAGAGCTTTTGCGTTCAAGTGAACAGAAGCTGCCACTTCAGCTGTGTGAATTATTTCAAGTCGCAGAATCAAAAACGCTACACTAAAGTTGAGTTAGAACAAAAAAACAGCGGAGCACTTTTTTTTTTCTATGAAAAAACGACAAGACTACATAAACTATGAGGAACTTAGATCGCCGGATGAATTTCTTAACAGAGCCGAATGTGTACGGCTTGTGCGAACCATCCGACCTACAGAAGAATACAACTTCTAACCAGTAGCCCATATCAAGATCTCCGCACAAACAGACGAAACTACTTGCCGGCCTGAATGAAATGAAACCCTAATGGAAGGATAAGCAGTTCAAGTATATCATAGTTGCTGGCTGATTTTGACTGAGTTAAATATTTGAATGAAGAAACGACGTATTACTGGTATCAGCGGCGCTGTAAATCGCCTACCTACAAAATGTTTGTGCGTAGAACTAAGATCTGTTCCCGATTTCAAAAATATTGATATACGAAAGTACTCATTATTATGGGTATAATGAGTGTAATTACTAATGAGATGAATCCACAATTATTGGCCATATTTCACGATGAATTAGTGTTCGATGATATACGGACACAAAGGTTGTATCGCCACACGAAATTAAGGTCCAGATAGTCGACCTGGGTCTTATACGAACAATCCAACAACAAGAATGCGTAAAGCGTAGAACTGATTAGGGTGCCCCACCACTCCGTAGTTGACGCAACTTCGGGCGGTTAGACAGCAACTACCTGTGAAATAGGTCTGCTATTATCTACAAAGGCTAGGCTCGGCGCTGGGAGTCTCATAGCGTCTCGTAGCCGGACACGACAAGTTTTAGAACAGCGCAGTCATCCTATATCAGGACATAGGTACTAAGCTTATTACAGAGAGTAAGTCTCGTCTATAAAGCGGTCATTTACGAATACCCCATGTCTGAGACGCGTATCATTCCGTGCAGCTAGGACAAGCTGCATTAAGAAAAATCAGTGGCATAGTTTCTTGCTGGGAACTAGCAGCAGATGACAGTACGCAGTTTGGCGATTTGGCTCTTGATTTGAAGGCCAACTAGCATCCAACACGCTAAACAGAACCCGTAACCTAAAATGGTCCGTCAATGGTCGTGATAAATCTAAACGCTTAGTGACACAGCTAGGCAGAAATAAACGATGGTCGTAATGTAAATAATTTAGGTGGTGATCTTATTTCGTACTGAAATATCGGATACGATGCTAAATGTCCACAGAATACTTACATGCGTATAAATAAGTACAGGGGAAACAGGGATACTCTATTTAATAGAAACCTCTTGATTTCTTGGATTTTCGACAGTTTCGTTTACATATTTTAACTTTTTTTTTTTTTTTTAATTTCACAGAGTAATTCTTTGGACGATTGCGATCGTGATGTATGACACAATAATATTATAGACTTTGAGCGAAATTGATAGACAGGAGACAAACTATCAGATCAATCAGTCTACATTTCTCGTTCTGTTCTCGTAACTAGTTGAATAAATATTAGTTGGTTTGTTCTATGCGTATGTGTGTGCGGTGATCTAGCGGCGACAAATCCAAAAAAAAAGAATCAAGCTGCAAGTTGTTTTTAACACAGGCGGTAGAGGAACCAATCTTCTCATACATAGGTTCGGGATTACTGTTCTAGAAATATAATAGCTTTCATTCTCAGACGCGTTCATTGGGAAAGATCATGTGGCAGTAAGACGGGTCGGCGGTATTGCTGTGTAACACAAACTCTCTTTGTGCCATAATAAAGAAAAGTCATTCAGTCAGACATATCAGAACTATGAGTATTATTATTATTACCGTCAAAACCGTGAATATTTTGATGTTTGAGCTCCTGGGAGGGAAAAACGAGCATTCATGCGCCGTTCTGGTTGTAAACAAAAGGCCACTTAGTAAAACGTAAGTACTGATTCCATAAGCAGATTTCGTAAGATGCGCATTGGATCGAGAACCATCCCGTAATATCATTGCTTCATCCTGCGGACAACAGCAGCCATAAGGCTGATGGACAGATAAATACAGTTGAGACAGATCTTCTTTGTATTGCTACACATAGATATTCGACTGCTAGAAACGTCTTCATATACATCTTAAATGAATGTTCTTAGCACTAACAATTTACCTCTTCTATTTCCTTGCAATAAAAACGTTTTTAACATGACATCAAAAAAATTATCAAATAGCAGTTTGTTTGCAGTACAAGACATGTCAATGGCGCCAATCAATAATTTGATCATTATTTGACATTGGTACTGCTACGAAGTGAAGACACATATCAAGAAATAATCGTTCCGCGTATGCTCGGGTAGACGGGAAATTTCGTTGTAAGTTGACGAGGAATTACACTGAAGGGATTTTGCCTTCTATACTTTGACCAATCGAAATATATGGCACCGTCAAATGGATCATACCATAAGTCCTGTGAGGTCGAATGTCAACTTCGGCTCAACTCGGTCGCCCCAGAAACTACCGATGGGATGTCACTCAAAACGCATTTTATAAACTTCGAGACGTCGCTCTGCGAATAGAGCTTAAAATGGTACTAGACATAATAGTAACATACTATTGTTTCACCGAGAGAAAGTCATCATGGCGTCGTGTCAGCCGGCTTGTTGATCCCGAGTGCTTCAAGTTTCTGCGTCTTTATGAGAGAGAACCACGCCAGTTGAAATACATTCATGAGTGTTAGGCACCAGGTATGACCTCATTCCCAAATAATGAGGCAATGTCTGTATATCATTTTAACAAAATGATTTAAATGTCTAAGTACATTCTACTTATACTTAAACAGAACAGAAAGAGATGATACGAAGATCACACCACTGAGCCATCTATGTTTTATTGTTAGGCGCAATGCTGACTGTTAATAACAGTGTTATGTTGAACCAGATAGCTTTCATGGTATTGATAGTAACATCGGCAACAGTATTACTGTTCTCGGATCTGCGGAGCGTCTCTATGCTGCACGTCTATATGCTGGTTTCGTCATTCATCTCTATTAAATATGGAATTGTTAGTCGTTTGGTATGGTCATTTCATCAAAATATTGCAATTAACTATGGAACTCACTGGACCACCTAACGTTGCCGCGTAATATCTACGCTTCAGCTATTAGTGATCATCTCTATGTACTTTCGCAGACGGACCGATAACAGACGGCCACCGTACGCGCAGTTTCGTAAATGCAACGTACTCTGTCACATGGCAAGCGGCTGTTCTGGGACTTTTCAGATTCGTGATCTTAACTGGCTCTAGCTGCATGGTCCTTATCCTCCTAAGGACGTGAATTTAAGCAAACGAATTGGACCTCAACATACGCTTATGTGAAATGTATTGACGGACATTGCTAACTTTAGTGAACTGGTCCTAATCTTTTACAAAAGCGTGAGCTGGCAAATGCTCACCTCTCTCTTCAACTTAAGCTTTCGAAGTGAAAAACAGAAACTTTAACTTTAGAGTTTTATTAATCGCTTGTAGTGAAATACCTCCGCGAAACACAATAAGCGGTCCACTGTTGCGCACCGCCCGTAGAGGTTCGATAAAGAACCTGTACAATTTCTCTATAAAGAGAAGTTTTCTAAAAATCACGTGCAGACATGAAACAGAAAAAAAAAAAAAAAAAAAAAAACATTTATTTATGTAGACGTAGAATAGAATAACGTGCATTTACAATACATCAGACATCGCGAACTAGGAAGTTGGTCTTGTGGGGAATTCAAGTGAGAATTTCGGCCACGAACGTCGTCGCAGTGACTACAGCGTTTCAATAAATATAAACCTACTTTAAATACATTATGGTCTGGCATACGAAGAACTTCATTTTCGCGTCGTATATTTAACGCGTTACTAATAACACACCCATGCGAGCTTCGATGACAGAACCGGGTGGTCCCCGGACAAAGCTCACTACTGCCGGTAGTCAGATTCGTCATTTTCACGCGAACTTCCCGCCTGCAATAATACCACTAATCAAACAATTCATATAGACCACTTCTATTCGGTCAATGTCGATTGAGTTATAGACAGGCCGGCATCACACCAATCTAAACAACGTCGGGACCCACACCGGAGCAGTGCTAATATCCAGCAGAGTGAATTTATCTGATTGACGAATCAGCTGACTGACTGATTAACTGATGACGAATGATATTATTATATCTAGGATTCCAGAGAGGTTTCTAGGTAGAAACGAAGTACGGTTACTGCGATCATTCATTTACTTGACGCGCAAATCTAACTTTAATAAGCTCCCACGCAACGAGCCGTCGAGCCACTCTTGAGAACTCAGCGGAGTTGTATAAACATTGTCCTCTAGAATCAAAACAAGCTAGCTCATATTATTTGCGCGTATACGCATGTAAATAATAGATCTACTTCAAATCTACGCGCTGCAATAATAATATACTATTTCGCTTAGCGTATTCAAACGAAAACGGTAGTGAAATATATTCAATAATTCTCGTTCAGGAGAAGGAAACGGATGAACATGAAACATGAACATGAAAGATGATGTATGTGTTCAAAAAAAACTGGTTCCACCAAGAGCCGCTAAACGGCGTTCGGCTACTGGTTAGTAGAGATAAAGTCCGAGCTAGCGCCGATGCTGGTTTTCGACTCGAGAGTATACTTATACAAAAGTATACTCTCGTATTAAAGTA
>NW_019213733.1:0-89591 GCF_002532875.2 Varroa jacobsoni
GTATATTTATTAAATAATATATATTTCTAAAGAGCAATCATCTTTATGCATAGGGCGTAGTGATCCGTAGATAGAGAAAAATGGCAAAACCTATATGGGTTGAGTTATGCAACATATGTCATATAGTCAAAAGTCTGATCGACGTGAAAAAAATCGTATTAAGTACAAAGAATATTTCTCTTTTGCCTGTATCCATCATTACCTCTTATTAATATTATTATAATTATTAATTTATTAATTAATAATGATGAGATCATAAAGTCTATTTGTTGTTTAGACAACGCCCAGTGTTTCAGTTACCTTCTCGATCACAGTGACAACGGTTAGTAGAAAAAAAATCGAACCATGACACTTCCTCTGGGTTTAACGTCACCCTGTTGGTAGCGTAATGCGGTATGCGTTAGGCCAGGATTATCTGACCCCATTCGGCATAATAACAACGGTAATGAACCAAAAAACCTACATATTTACTGTAGGGAACCGGCATATTCGAACTCAGCAAACACAAGAGAGGCTTATTCTAGTAAGAAACTAGTCTGGGAGGACCATCTGTCCTACGAGAGGAGTGGGGTACGTGTTCCACCTAACGACTGTGTCAGACCTGAAGAATTGACAGATGAGACAAACAAACCGTAAAGAAGTGCCAAGAACAACTGTAACAGTAAACAGCAGGACACTACACTTATTGAACCTAAAATCAAGGCCCGCTATTTCTCAGGGAAAGGGATTCAAGCGCTATTCGATTCTCTAGCTAAACAAAGGTTCTGCATAAAGAAAACAAACATTCAGGGCAAAGCAGGTATACGGGTAAACTGTTTGTGTAGTAGCGAAACCTTCGACGTGTGCACGTGTTTTTTCAACTTCTAGATTCAGAAAGAAGAATTCTCTCGCCGCGAATTTGGAGCGTGCTTGTTGAGGCCGCGTTGAAGGACGTACAAAATCTAGGTGAGGGGGCCGATGCTACTAGACGTGTCCGTAAAACTCAACATTCTACTTATCAACTAGTCATGAGATCTATTATGACAACTGAATACAATAGCGCAGGGCATGGCAAAGCCGTACGTTCTACATCTTTTGGCAAGATACTCTGAACTGATCACTTGTACCTGCTCATGGTATGGCTTGCGTACGACCTAAGATACGATTGGCAAGGACGCGTTAGGCTCTAAAATAGCGCTTTGTCTATATTCTACCTGTAACGGGGGCGACGTCAACAATTCTATTGTTTTCAGGGGCGCAGCTAACACGATTTTATTCTTATTTATTTATTATACACACGAAATGTGCACGCCGGTGTACGAAGCGCACGCAAAGCATGGGCGCATGCGATGCTTTTGCAGGCACGATAAAGAATAAAGAGTTGTATGGTTAGCTTTAGTGCTGAAATAGAAATCGTTTCCAACTACCAAACCAGTACCTATGAGCAGGGATGCCATGTGGAGTTAGGAAAACTTTATGATAACGTCAGCTTGGATACGAGCGACAGTACAGGCTGGACGACCTTTTTTGCATTATGAATAGAAAATAGTCCTGGTGGAAATAGGGATGAACTTAATAGATCAATACGTGTCCACGATTATGGCTTAATCGCGTCCGCACGTTTCTGTTTGTCGAATATTTGATAAGGTATAATCTGAGTGCTATAGGTCAAGACCCTGTCTGCAATTCTAAAGGAAGGGATTACAATGTAAATTTTTCAAGCTTTTTTTTTCATCTTTTGCTGATGTCGAAGCCTTTCGGCATCAGTAGCCTCGCTAAAGGCTTATAAAGAAAGTACAACTGATACCTACATTAGAGAAATGCCCATATACAATTATCGAGCCCATAGAACATTGTCCTTATCATTATTACGTGCTAATGAAGCAAGCCTATTGTCAGCAAGTAAGAATTTACTTCGCAAACTGCGTATCAACTTCTAACTTCTCAAAACAGTGTCTCGTATAACAAAATAAAATACAATATTGTGGTGTTATTATATAGTTTATACGTTAGTTTATTATATGATCGTAATAATTATATTATCATTAATGCGATGACTAGTGCTATAGAAAGCCGGCAATTATTGTTTTTTCTTTGACGTTTTCTCCGTTTCGTTCGCAGTTCACTTCTAATTTTCGCTATATTTCGTCGACATAGGTAACCGGTGTCATGCGTCAGTTGTTATAGCAGCTGATACCCGTTATCGTTGTGTTTGAGCATTGACTCGTCAGAATGTTATTATTTCTTGTCAATCAACTTATTTTTTGTTATTGTTCTATGATTCAATCCGTGACTGCGACTTTCCCCGGGGCTTCACCACTAACTGATACGTCTCATGTATCTATCTAGCCTGCAATGCGTCAGAGGTGACAATGATCTGTTTGGGTGGCAGTTGCATCTTTACTTCGGAACAACGTTACTGTTTATCTCTGTGATTCACAGCGGGCACGCTATCGCCTCGGGTGTGTCGCTCGGACCCTTATAAACAATCATACACTCACGCATTCTTTATTTTCATTGCTTTGTTTTTTTTTTTTTACGAACAATTATCTCTTTATATTTCACCGTATCCATTTGTTAGCTTTCACACTCAATCCTATTCTCATTAGTTATGCCGTATCGGGAGGACTGTGTGAAACTAGTTCTGCCATCTTGTTCACTTTTACATATACAGAAACCGTAGAAAAACGTTATACATACTGTGTATTTCCGTGTCCGTCGAATGTGTATAGCAATCATTGTTCTTAGTATGTATCAGCACGTATACAGTAATAGTGATCGTAACGAAACTAAGGGAATGCATCTCGCAGTGGACCTTCACAGTTCATTGCTTGGTTTGTGTCTTTTCGATTGCTATTTGGGTAGCACTGCTCGAACCCAATGAGTGACTTTTGTCTATTATAAGGAGTATTAAATGTCTAGTGGGCAAACCTAGATTCTCCTGGGGGACTGTTGCGTCATTTGCCCTCCAATTATGTTATCGTACTCGACGTCCCCTGCTGAGTTTGCCTACTTTCGACGAATATGGAACGACGTACTCTGATAAAATCAGAGGCCTGCGCTGAGACGGCTATGCCGTCTGATATCGAAATGCCTTCTGTGCATTTACGCTACAGTGTGCTGCACTGAGTGAAACCACTCATACGGATTCGCCAGGCATCGATCCTATGCTCTATTCTTGTTCAATTTTTAGTATACAATTAGTTTGAAATTGATTCTACCTGCATGAAATTACCTACTTATTGATAAAGACGTAATTTATAATACACGATATCGTATTTGCGCGTTCACATACACATTTTTCTAAGATATTTCTTAGAGAGAACTTTAGGGGAATCTACGTACGAAATCGTTCATGATTTTTGGCGGGTACGTTTTTCAACGGTTGTACATACATATTTTAGTAGCGATAATGCCGAACCGCATCGATGGGCAGAGGCGGTGACTCATTGTTCCAAGGGTTAATTTTGAAAGGTAATGGCGGATATGTTCATCGTCAATATCAGTTCATATCGTTAGGACAGATGACATTTCGGTCTCATGGTAACCTCGAAGAGTTCAAATCTATAGCGATGCGTCTTCTCTGAAAAAGTTACCTCCGCGCCCTTTTCAACCTCAACTTCGTCATGAAATCCCATTGTTATCGTTCTCCCATATTCGTCTTCGTTAGCATAACAGTAATAATCAGTTAATAATATATTATAAGTAGCATCTACAGTGTATCGTATACGATTACCTAAGCATCTCTTCATGATTTCTCTTGCCCCCGTTTCTACATCTGTATCTACAGCTTGGTCAACTTTTACCATCCGTCCGTGTTCGTATTGCTTTCTCTCTTCATATCGTCTGGACCCGGAGTGTCTCAATCAAACGTCCTCAATCGTCGGGTATCACATGTGGCCTGCGCTGCGATGCTAAAGGTACCTATTGATTAAGTACTGTTATCACCAATGACATCATTAGGGTAGATCGGCGTAAAAATAATGATTTACTAAATGAAAAACGATGAATTTGTTCAGTCGATTATTCATTTTAAATGTAACGACACACGTAGTTGTGTAGCCGTATAGTTTTCCTCATCTCATGTTTGTTTCATGTCGTGCAAGCCTTAGGTTACCGCATGCCACCCCTCGCACTGACTGACCGTTGCCAGGCTCACACACCTTCGCCTCGCATCAAAACTATTACGCAACAAATAGTCAGTGTCCTAACAAAGTGCTTAGAGTGGCAGAGGGAGAACAGTGTAGTTTATGTACAGAAAGCCGATCCTGGACATGGGACGAGTGCGAGACGTCCTCGTAGCGCTCCGATTATTGCTTCTATCTGTAACCGATTCCGGTTAACGAAACTGGCATCGGCCATTACCTGCCTCTGCGTTTTCTATCTATAGGGGTTATATGAATAAAGGTTGCTGTCATGGGTAGAAGTGTTACCATGCTCAAGTGGGGTCGTTCAGTGATTGGCGTCTCCCCTTTCTCTCAACGCTATCCATGTCTTTTTTCGCTATATTACCATTACCAAACTATTTTCTAATAATCAGAGATTTATAGCACTAGTAACATGGGTCATGTAATAGTAATGGTCGGTGTATTGAGCATTCTACGCATCGCTATGCGCTAGACCCTTCTATCTACAACATACACATTGTTGATCAGTTTATCATTGTTGATACTGCATCTCTTTTAACCGTTTTACGTCTCCCGTACGTAAGAGACACTTGAATGCTAGGATCCCGTCTCAAATATTTCCCGATTTGTCCTGTATCTGAAAGATCGACGTTGACAGCTGAACGATTTTTGACGCGCGACAACATTTTCATTATCATTCCTTTTAACGACATCGATTGCTTGCGTAAAAACGGTTTTAGTGAGTCGAAACGTTTATGTGACCTCTATATGTTCTCATGCAGACCAATCGTGGTCATGTATAAAACGTTGTTTCTAGTTGCCAGTAAGGATTTGTTGCTTGCTTTAAGGTAGTCTGGGGTTCACTTATTGAAGTTGTCCTGTTTGGTGGAATCGGTCCTGATATATATCCGTATATTGAATATGGCACCAAATTTCAGTCCCATATGTTCTGTTACGGCTGTGACTCTGATAGTAATTGATAATTATTATTACTTTGTTACAATGCTTTACTAGACGCTAACTATGGGTGAAATCGTGTAAACGTTCGTGGTGGTGTTTGCCCTCGCTTTGCATAGCTTTGCGACCGAGGATACGTTTTTGTTAGCTGTAGTTTATACACGAATGTATTATCATCCATCGTTCCAAAGGCTTTCAGTATTTCATCAGCGAGTACTTTGGTCTCCCTCGAAGTATATTTACTTCACCCTCTGTTTCTCTTTAATCAAACCTTAGTGCCAGCCGAGATGTCAAAAGAGCAATTCTCAGACAACAACCAGCTTAATAACCTATGACTTTTCTGTACCTTCTTCTGAATTCCGCTCATTTAGTCAATCTCGCATAAACGTATTTAAGCATACCCACGTTTTCAAGCGATTGTAGTTTCGTAATAAGCACATAGGTTACGGCGTACATTAGTAACTCGTCGGCGCGTCAATCGTCTATCTGTGACTTGTTCGCTATTATGTTGACGTCGTGATGTTTTTGTCTTTTACTTTTTCTACTTTTTTCGTGTTTCTTTGGCATCCCCGAGAGCAGCAGCGGGCTACACACGTTTTTCTTATTCATTGTGTCGTTCGATTTGGTTTATCGTATAGCCGCGCGGAACTAGAGGCGAATTCGTGAGCTGCGACCAGATCCTTGCCGCCCGTACGAATTGATGCATGGCCGCACTGGTCATCGGTAGCACTTTTGCAGCTTGTGCAGCCTGAACCGTCGCAATCGCCTGGTGCTCCAAAGAGCGGCTTTCGTCCAACGAACGGAGCAGCTCGCGGACGAGGAGCGAGGTTCAGAGTACCACACTCTGTTGCATCGACTTTCGGCAATTGTACAGCCATTTGATGACGCGGGCATTCTTTTCGACGATCGATGTTTCATGTATCACTCCACCAGCGTGCTCGACGAGGTCGTGGCTAGACAGGCCGGCTCGAATAGTACCAACGGGCGGAAGCGCAGAAGCCAGGTGATTCCGAAATTCATCTTCTGCAAATTTTACGCAGACGGAAAGACAAACCTATAGGTCAACGAGTAAGCAATGGATTGCCTCGTAGAGTTCGGGGCGGATAAAACCGAGAAACGGGCTAAAAACGAAAATGGCTCAGTTCAATAACACACATATGTTATTAGTAGCTTCAGGCGAACCCGTACTTTGAGGGAAAAAGGAATAACGTAAAGCGAAGTAGCTAGGTTCGCAAAACATGCAGCTAGACATCAGTGGACCTCTTTGTGACCAATGATAGAACGACAACGAAGGCTCAAGCTTGGGAATACAGATGGAAAATGAGTCTGGCTATATTGTCCGAAGTGCAAAGAAGAATACAACAATGATCAAAATATGCGCGACTAAGGATAAAGAATCGAACGGAGCTTGACGAGAAGGAGACGAAATGGCTGGAAAAGCCACGTCCTGGGGGAGGGGGGCATCAAAATAGAATTTCAGTATGGCGTAGGTTAGGGCAGGAGATCTTGCATCTATATATACATGGTCGCTAGACGCGATTGGCATTATGACTGCGAACACTATGAATAGGAGGCGGACTGCCCTTGTAATAAAGCCGGTAGTAGGGTGACGGAATAGCACATAATGATAGAGAAGAGGTTCTATATACATTTAGGTAAAAAAACGGTCCTTCCAACGGAGTCGCGACAAATAATTGACTCAAGAATTCACGTCTAGCTTTTGTCAGACAGATTAGATGTATGTGGACAGCTCGGGAGTGATTCTAGTAATTTAAAGCTTTGGCGGGACTAAACACTATATATTGTTCTAGTCAAGGACTGCAACCTGGTTTAGGCTCGTATACCCTAGCAGATAACGTCGTTGATAGTCACTGATTGAGGACTGCTGCAATGCGAAAGGAATGATACATGCGAAGGTACTAGTGTGATCAATGTAGCATCGAAGGACGGTTCTCTGAGATATATATGGCTTGATTTGCCCAGCCAGAAAAGCTCTGCTGGTCGTAATGTGGTCAAAAATCGCTAGCACGAACGTATATAAGAAACATTTCAGCTAGGAGTGGAAAGTAAGTAATGTATATAGATTACGGATTCATTTGATACAACATGAAATCTTTGTTTTTATATTTTAGCGTAGAAAAGGCATATGATGATGTCGTTATCTAAATAAAATACCCTACGAATTAAATGTTTGTTTGTAGCCCTACCAAAGCGCTTTATTTAATCTTACGGAGCTGACTAACATCCAAAAGTTTAGCACAAGCCCCGCAATCTGGTTAGTAACTGTTAATCCCTTCTATCCCGTTGATCGGTTGGCCAGTCGCTTCATATCGTAAATCGTTTAAGTGTAAAGTAAGCGGCCATCTTAGCGAATGTAAGTTTAAAGGGTATTGATGAAATGGAAATAAATAGGTACTTAAGCTAGCCTATTTTAATTGTGTAATTTTCCTTTTTCTAGTAGGTAACAGGTTTCTACCTGACTCGCCCTCACTGGGATTCTCGTTAGAGTTGTTGTTTGAGTCCTGCGACGACTGTGACTCAAAGAACTTCGGCGGAGTCGTCGCCGGTGAAGGTTGAACGAGGGCTGTAAACATGGTCGCGTCGAGGAAACCTAACGTATCAAAAAACAATGCCGTATCTTCCCTACGATCATACGAGCAGGGACGACGGACAAAGTTTTGACATAGAGAGTTTGGCAAGGAAAAGTCAATATTAGATACAATATCGAATTTGCCTAACTAGAAAGGCTATTAGAAGATTTTATGCTGCCGATTATATTCCTCGTACAGGTTTTTTTTTTGATGTAGATGAAATTTATACTTATCTGCCTATATATTCTATGTATAGGTATATATAGTCGAAATGATAAAAAATACTGAGCATATATAGCAGTGTATGTGAAGAGTTTCTGTGAAAAAGTAGATTTTTGTCAATTTTTAGTTAACTTTGAACATTGTATATTTTCTGAATTTTTTTGGGCAAGCCAATAACGTCTACAGCAAATCTACCGCATAGGCATTGACTGAAAAGGTTTTTCAAAAGGAACTCGATTAATTCCTATATATGCAGCCACGATAGAAACTCTCCATTTTTCTAGCTAATCGAAGAATCCATTTCAGACCAACTATCATAAAGAACAATTATTAACCCTTCTATTTGACATTTGTCCACTTTTCCTATTACAAAATTTCCTCAATTCTGGCCCAAACACTTAAAAATCCTTCCGTACAAAGACGCTTTATATAATACTTCGTAATAATCTATGCCTTTACATAAAATGCTAATCGTTTTGTAGCTGCGACAACTTTGGCACTAACTACAAACATGGTTTTGCGCTTTTGCCAATTGCAGTTGGCGGGGTACGCTTTCTATTTTTGTCTGCGTTAAATTACACTAGATATAACGAAACTTATAATAAACGGCAAACTTTAATTGGCAACAATAAACATGCAATACTGCTTGTTTTTCAGAAGTTGCGGTAACTTATAGAAATATTCGGACAAGTGTTTGTTACCTCTGCTTACGCTGAACGTTTGTCGATTTCAATCGCAGTATATGTATTACATTTCCATCTTTAAACAGAAATTTGAAGATTTACGTAGCGGCGTACGCGGCTTCACTCTGCCCATTCAATGAGACCGGTGAAATCTGCGAACTATTGGCTATATCAGAAAGTAATCGCAGTACTATGATGAAGATGTTTCTACATGGTGAAATGTGTTTATACTTGAAAAGCAAATACTCACAGCGTGTGAAATGGCTGCATAGGAGGTAGAAGGTTGGGTTGACTTTTAAAGCAACGGCTAAGCGGTACCGAGGCAAACGTCGCAGCGTCTGACCTCGATCGGCCGAGCGAGCGCGTCCCCCCGACGTTATTTGCGTCGGAATTTTCACGACCGGGTGACCGGAACGACGAACTGCGCGAGATGTAATCCGAGGTTGTTCGCGATCGTGGCTTGAAGTATTCGCTTCCATCCGTTGAAGACTCTGATGACGGTGAAGCAGGGCGAAGTCGGCTTGCAGATCGGGCCCTGAGCGTAACACAAGAGAGCACCAGAAATAAACAAAAGGACGAAGCTCGTTATAACAGTAAAGTGAATTAGTAAACAGTAAAACAAGCTGAATGCTAATGTGGCATAGTTTACTCGAAGTCGGTAGTAACTATTAAATAGATTATAAAGGAATGATTGTTATTATTATTCAAGCATTTCTATTATCCGAGAGTACATAATGACTCGAGGCACATCCCATATATTTAAATCAAGGGCTAAAAAAAAAGATCTATAAGTTTAAATATCGAAATGACGAGTAAAGCCCTCACTTATAGAGGAAATTAACACTCTTAAACATAGTACATATGTTCTGCAAATGCATATCACACTAATTCTGTTTCAATATAGGTGAGTGTTCGGTAGAAAATCCATTCTAAGTAATGCCGTTAAGTGCTAAGGAGAACGTTTTCGAATTTGTGTTTCGCGCGAAATTACCGACATCTGCCGTTTGTAACGCTGATTTACGAACACGAACGTATCCATTGACCGAGCTCCAGTGTACAAAATTTCTTGGTTTGATCCGCGCCACAAACGACATGCGCATTTAATATTATATTTAATTATGAGTGATGGTTAAGGAGTGGTTCGCTTATTATGTTCATTCTTTCAGTAGTATGTCGTACCGTGCCAGCAGGTTCTAGTAACCGTTTACGTTGATGAAGGATAGCACAGATATGGCTCGCTACATATACACAGATGGCCTATCTGATAGACTGTCTAGGCCGTTTGCTGTTTATGAAGTAGATCATCCATCACTATAGCGCTATTGGACACATGTTATTTGATAATATATCTACGCTACTGGTGGCCGCTTTGTAAATTATGGTGTGGCAGTATTCTCAAACATGACAAATGAGAACGAAGTTGAAGGTAACAAGCTCAATGAAAAAAAAAAAAAATAGATTTAAAAAAGGAATAACTATTTGTCTAATCGATTCGATCTTTCGCGCTAATCCTCCCGTAGTAAATCCCTAACCAGCCACGATTTATAATCGCGTTAAAGGACCGGTTTACGTTCGACAAAAACGTAGAGTAACGAACAGGCGCGTAGTGATTTATCATCAGCGTAAGAGTAGCCTCAAATACTAAATGTATACTCTTATTCTCGCGTTTAATACATTTGTTCTATCATATAATCATGTTGGTTTCGTGTTTAAAATTCGTCGAATGAGCTATGAGGTCCCGTAAATGGAAATCCTCCAGCCTAGCATGAATTGAAGATGTTCCTGCGTAAAGATCGGCGCAGTTCCACACCGTGTGACAGAACCGAACTTCATTGATATATGAGGATCACAAAACAATGGCCAATGTGTTGTTCGTTAAAGATATTGTGAAGTCCAGACAAAGCCAACGTCACCTTAATACCTCAGGGAATCTTCGTGGAGAGATTTTTTGCATGATACTACTTAATATGTCTAGCATCGTCGGTCGATTTTCAAAATGCAGTTATTACATTGGTAATAAGGACCGATACCTGTCTAAATTTTTCAGGTACGAAAGATGAGCGCTCCACCGAACTGCATACAGCGTATGCAGGACAGAACGTCACTATGAAACAACATCCAGCGTTCACCTTCGAGACAAATTCGAGGCAGCTATTATGTGCCTACCTACGTCTGCCCCTTGAGAGATGGGTGAAGGCTGTATTGTAACTGAAATGTGCTTTTCAAGATCCGCCTAAACGAAGCACCGTGATGATATAGAAAACTTTATCTACGCGTCATTCAAGATGCTGCGTATAGAATGTCTGCCCGATCACTGTGTTAATCTATTTCCTCATCGGATTCTTTATAGTTATCTAGGGTACTTGTAAAGAACAAACTACCATAGAAAGGTATGTATGCATTTGCGAGATACGAAGAGATCTCTGAACACTAGTCCACTAGTTCAGTAAGGTGTGCAACCCATTGTTTTTCAATGCTTCAAGCACAAAGAGGCGATCATATAATCGGATCTATCTAATGGTAATACGCCGCCTGTCGTCTACGTGAAGCTACAATAGAACGAGTGATAATAACCGTCTTTCAATTGTTAGAATGTGGTTAGGGAAGTCAGACGTTGTCGGCCTATCTGCTCTCTCTCTCTCTCTCGCTCTCCCTCTCCCTCTCCCTCTCCCTCTCCCCCCCCCTCTCGCATGCTGTGTATAGGTTCGTATCAAGCTTCATAATCGCCTTGAACCTTGTCAGCATACGAGCTAACAAATGCAATGATCGGAGGTAAATTGCCCCAGATACTAACAGAAATGGGCAGCTCTGTTCCGCCTGTGGGAAGATCGTTCGTTTGTAAACACGTCGTCGTCGTCATAGGACATAGTGATTTTTGTCTCCTACTAAAATGGTTCGTAGTACCCCAGTTCGTGCACGATTAATTTTATCTCGGCCCATGTTGCAATCTCGTCCATACCAGTCGTTCGTGAAGCCAATAATAGTGAACACTTTTAAAAATTAGTTTAGTAGGACCACTTTTAAGATGTGCAATTTCTGGGAAAATAGAGATATGGCACGTTAAGCTAGCACAGGCAGAGTAATTATTGTTATATGTTTATATTATTTTTACAACTTTTCAGAAGATGTTTTGTCGATACGATTAGTCAGACCGAACAAGCATTTGACAATCCTTTATGTTTCTACGAACAAACGAATCGTGATTAAAGGTAATAGATGATTTTTAATATCATTTGAGTGAAATAATCGTACGACTTCTAAAAACATCGTACAGGTCATAGAAGCATGCCAGCCTAAGTAATTAGAGTATACAAGTTGAAATTCTTCAACTGGGCCATTCTGCTTGCTTAATAAACACAAAGATTTTTTAAATTGATTTTTGTTAACTTGTCGTTCCTCTTTACGTTTGAAATGTTCTTTCATTACAGCTAAATACGATTTTGAAAACAATTAACGTAACTTGGATATTTTTGCGTAATATATGACCAAACGTAAAACTCATTGTAAAACTAACACATTTTTAGCACACATTAACACACATATCGGACATTCTTCCTGCGCACTTCTCACTACAGTCAAAGTCCTAAAAAAAGCTTTGCTCGTCAACGTAAAAACCAAAACTGTTTTTTTTTTTTTTATATAACCATAATAAAAATGAATAGGCAAAGCTCTTTGCTACATTGTTAGTCTGTTTGTGGGCCATAGAAATATCTGTCCCTCCTCCGCCTTTCCGGCACCAAAAGAATGATCGCAAAGCCTTACGTGAAAGCAGTTTCTCGTAGACTCGGTTTCATTCGTGAGAGATGCATCACAACTTTCCACTTTCATTTTCATTAGCGTGCACGTTTTTTGCTTTTGTGTCTCTTTTTGCTCTTCTGCATTTGGACGGTTGGTTGATTTTCTCTTTTCAGAGTTTCCAACATTGCAGCTATGTTCAACAGAGTTCGCCGAACGTTAACTGTGACACATAGTATTACATACATAGATGTTTTACTTCGTTTAGGCCATAGGCCACCTAATAGTGCACTGTATATTCTAAGCAGCGACCACATACGTATTCAATCCTGCTAGCCGCGGACCCTGGGCCAAGGATAAGGCTAAACTTTCTTTCAGTTCTCCCTGGTCCCCAACGCACCTTTTAGCATAGTATGCAATGTTTGCATTTTCACAAGGTGGGACCACTTTCCCCAAGTGTTGTAGCCATCTAGCCACCTAGTTTCATTTGTGCTCTTGTTCCATAGCTGTCCGGTTGCTTGGCCTGCTCTTGGAAGTAGACGTACCTTTACAGATACGAAGAGCCGGGATGGTTTGGCCTAGCTATTGGAATAGTGCTTCTAGATTCACTCGGTAAGAGTGCGTGACTTCCTGAGCTCTGGAACCTTGAATCTAGATTCTAGCGCCATTGACCGAATAGATTTCACCCTTTGCTACAATGCAACAGACGACGTCTCTTTCTATTGGTCTCAGTATGGGGTGGTCGCCGTGAACAGTTAGAGAGGAAGAGGGGCAACCAGAGGGCCTAGTGTGTAGTGACCGTGCCTGGCAATAGCACTCTCCTGAGATATTTTTGCTCGGTTTGCTCTTTTTTTCTACTGGATGTTAGGCATGCGCGATACACTAAGGACACGACACTTATAGAGGGTCACGAAGCAGGAGCAGCAGCGATGGCTGTGAGCTCACGTAGGTTGTAGGGTAAATAAGGAAGATGATGTCGACTTTAAGCAAGCTAGCTGAACGGCTAGTGAGACACACATCGCGTCAAGACTAGGAGATGGAAAGACCTCCAGTGAAGCATTTGCAGTTTCCAACTTTCCCCTACTATTGCATCGAGAAAACACGGTGGCAGTCGGTATGAAATAACCAGCTAGCCGTCAAAGACTCTTCAACGAATGCCCCCTGGACTGGTCCAACTGAAGAGTGTTTCATCAAACCCAAGAAGCAAACGAGGATAGCCAATTTAATGTGCACGTAAAGACAAACGCCAACTTATTGAAGTCCTTTTTTCTACTGCAAAAACAGCCGCCGCAAACGGGTAACCTTGGGGAGATTTCGTCTTCACCCTGTTGAACGGAAAAGCTACGAAGTTAGTCGTAATAGTGAAGATCCACGAGAAAAAAATATTCTGATGGTAACAAAAGAAATAGGACAAGCGAGAGAAGACGACCCGATCAATCACGCATGGGAACACCCAGTTGACTCCTACACATGTAGCCACAATTGTCGTGAATGCGATGCACGGTATCATTTGCTGTCATAGGAACCGCAGCGAAAGCCAAGTAACGCGGACAGCAGTGATCGCCGCAGGGGACCATTGACTGAAGGATTTTATCCAGCCTACTAGTAGTCTATTAGCGGGATCTGCAACCCGATACGGTTTTTCGATTGATCACTTAATGTACTGTTACTTCAACACTCGCTGTCGTTGTTCAATGACTCTTAATTGGAATACTTAATCGGACAAAGACCTTAGTATAATATTTATAAAACAGAAAAAATTAGTACCCTATGCTTATCCATATGAAGAATGCGTGTCAGTCTTATTCGTCTGTGAGATGGCTGGATAAAAATAGGTCCTCGAGGCCATCGTAAGATAAGGGAGCCAGCTTTACTATAGATGAGTCAGTGTGTTATCTTGTGTTAGCAAAAACGCGAGCGTCGTCCATAGAAATTAGCCCTTCCAGATGCCACTTACTTTGATCTAGATGAAGTTACGAGCGGACATCGGGATCAACCGAAATTAAATTGTACATTGACAGAACAACAAAGATGCACTGATGCACATTTTGGCTGTCGTTGACTCTTGCATGCATGGTACCCCTCGTATGATGCCTCAACTTGGTCTGCAGCAATTAATTATGACCGCTGGATGGATTTGCCTCGGTACTATATATAGCGTCCTATTAGTTAAATAGGTATGTTTGTTGATAAATAGGTTCCTACTAGCTGCGTAGTGTATTGTGGTGCGGAATCAGTTGGTTGTTCCATGGAGAATGCTACATGACCAAGTTTTCAGTCCAGCGATGCGAAAGGATGCGAGCACGCATAAAGCGGATAGGTCAAATCGTGACCAGCAAACGTCAGGGAAAAAGTCGTTCCCAAACTAAACTATGGTGAGATTGTAATATAGATGGTAGTTGATCCCGTGGTCAACAATAAAAAAAGGTAGTAACCATTTGCTTAATGCAAATAATATTCGCAGTGACACAATCCGCTGATTAACTTATACATCGGGTGGTCGATTTGGTGAATACCAAACCCATCAGTGAGATAAAATCAAAGATGGTTATCATCATCATCATCGCATTGCAGTTCCAGTCTCTGGTCTCACCGAAACGAGTAGCAATCGAATCAGGAACTATGCCTAAAGGGGCAAAAGTAAAACCACAGAGATGATTTCGGGTTTCCGGCTTTGAACATTATAGTCACTCTCATCAATTCCGAATCGTCAACCCTGCGGTACACAGTGACGCCAAGATACACCCTTAGCGGAAACGGATAAACAATATCAACAAAGACGCTAACAGATCGATATCAGCTACACAGAACGTAGGATATGAACCGTAACCTACCCAGAAGACAGAAGGCTACAGTATCGAATTGCCTCTCCCACGTCCATACACAAACACCTTTTCGACTTGACACCAACATCAATCAACAAAAGTTCACACGTTGAGGAGCGTCAAGATGACCATCAGCAGGCCATGACAGAGGACAAAAAAAGGCGAAGGTACAGGTATCTACAAGTTACTTTCTGCTAGACCCTAAGCAGTCCGTTACAGGTTATCTGCACACAATAAAACGCTACTAGAATTGAGTCCGCCAGTAAGTACAGCAACTGGAAACCAACCGACCTATACGTGTCCCATAAGTCGGTCGCATAAACAGCGAACGTGTTTGTGCGCCAAAATAGGCTCTCGCCATACATAAGGTTTTATATCAACTATTGCATCTTACATCACACTTGCATACAATATAACGACACGCAGGCTCATTATTAAAGTAGTGGACATTTGACGTGCGGTCTGATGATAAGGTTTAATCGACAAAGTGGTATCATTATAGTTAGGTTAGTTAAGTAGTCTTCTAGACAGATTTCTGCAATTACGTGTTTCTGTAATCACGTGTTTCTGTACCCGCGTGTGCATGAGCCTGTGTACATAATCCGCAAGACCCAGAATCGAGCTGTACACAATCAAGCTAGTTGCTTCCACTGATGTCGATGATACGCAAGATGCCAGCCAGCCATCCAAGACACATCGTTAAAGTGAACCGCGAGCAGTTTTGTCCTTGGCTAATTTATAACACAGTTATTTTACTATCAGCTCCACTATAGTTGGCCGGAAATTTGCCTGTCGTAGTTTGACAATATGCGTGTAGAATGTAAGCTATATTCTATTCAAAGCAGGTATCATCGTGGCTCGCTTGTAAACTTCGCCGTATCCTGATCCATTGTATAGCAGACGAACTGCGTTCAAGAACCGCTAGCATTTAAAATACATTTAGAGGTATGGCCACCATATATTCTTAGGTATCAGATCGCTAGGCGCGCGTTTCACTGCTGATGAACATTACGGTCAGCAGAGATGTGCGCGAAAGTTTAGAATATATATAACTATAATACCGTTATTGCTTGTAGCAGCAGAATAAACAAAGCAAATAACCGTTGAATTTTACCCACAATATCATCATAATTGTTTCGTATAGCAGATTCTGCAAACGTGCAATTATGCGTTGACACTTACGGGTCATACCACTCACCTCGTATGGGGTGTACATTTGGGGTGTATGTATTCATTTGGAATGGTTTTGCCGAACTGCGTTTCACCCACGATCTGCTACGCGGCACGCAGCTTCGTGTTACCCCCTGACTCTATCACACACACGCGGCAAATATATATTGTTTGATAATGAAGCGAACTAGATTGTCTCGTTCTGTAGTTGTTGATGCATAGCTTACAAGCGCAGCTCAGTCCTAACTTATCGGCTTAAAAGTCACTCCTAGCTACTGTTTTGTCGGCCGTGGCACGCCGCTATAGGCGCGGGCCATTCTGACCGCCTGCGCCATCTGATACGCATACGCAGCTCTAGTGAAGTAACAATAGATAATTTACTGCAGGAAAATATCAGACAAACTTCAAAAAGAACCATTAAGACGAAGGAATACGATGCGTTTGGGAGGTAGCTACTGGATAGATATAGGCGAAAGTGGCAAAAATAAAATAGAAATTTACTACGGATCGAATTCGAAACGTTTACTGACTTTCTATGTATATATTATTTGAAAATCGGGTCCTTTGTTCATTCTGTTCAATCTCTGGCGAGGTTAAAACTTTTCCGTTTGTTAGTCTTCGATTTCATCACCCCGTTGAAATGATGATAGCTTAATGTAATTTACATTCAAAATCGGAAAACTATATATATATGCAGAAGCATTCTGTGAATCGCGGCCATCTCTGCGGGAAATTTTGTTCTATCTATGCTTTCTGCTTTCTGGACAAAAATACAATAATCCCATTAAACATTTGTTCAATTAGTACGCCACTAAAACCTAGTTTTCCATGCCCCCGTTTTCATTTATCAATATTAGGGGCTTACTAGTAAAAACTTCCATGGTTATCGAGCATCGCGGACACATCTTCAGCGAAATGGCACCAGGAGAAAATCGAATTCTCAATAACAGATGTGCGAGTTTTAGGCGCTTGATCCTTGCTAGTCGGGCCTAACTATAGACTTTGTGTCTCTTCTACGAGCCCTTTGACTAGTACAGGGTGACCAAGTAAAAGTATTCCGATTCTATGAGACCTCTAAATCCGTACACTTTGCCTGCACGAGAGATTCTCTTGCGAGCAATATATTAGGCATTAAACTGCATCAAATCACCCATCATTACATAATGCCGACGAGCACAAGTAAGTATTGGAAGTGTATTCGAAGGCTTGAAAATGATTTGATAACACCGTGTTTGCTTACACCGTTAACTGTTTCTAGATTTACTAACCTGGTCTTCTGATAAAAAAAAATTACCGTGTTCTTCTATCGTATAAGTGGATAGTATTTGCCGCTGAGGTATGAATAGAACCACGGGTCTTCAGCAGGGCTTCCGTTTCAACGTGGGGTCGCCTTGGCGCTTCCGCGGAAGGATTCTCAATATTCCCCTCATTCTTTAAGTAATTCTTGGTGTTGGACGTTCTTAGATAGCACATACGTTTCGCATCACTGCCTGTCTCCTTCCTGTTTCCCAATCAATCATTACAACTATTCTGTCGCCGGCAAAGCCTACAATTACTCTCGGTTACACGGTGGGTACCGCGTTCAGTATAGGGCGTGTTGCACCCTTGAGTATCGTATAGGTCAGCATGCGAATTGTGTTTTCCTTGAGTAAGGTCGACCGATTTGTCTTTGCCTGAAGCCTTCTATCCGACCGGCACCCCATATAGACAAGATACATACAAGACGGTATGAAGTGCGACGAAAACCGCACCATCCTCTCTTGCTTCTTTCTACTTCGTCCGCTTGTTCCACTTCACAAATAGCACTGCCGAGTTAAAAAAACATTGACATTTAGTTAAAAAAACGTTTACATGCGCGCGTCTACCGGCGCTTATTATTGCATATAGACAGCCTGGACAGGACTGCAGATTGAAATAGCTACGAAAAACATACGCCTAAAGAGTGTGGTCATCCATTGTATTATGTTATATGAGAAAAGAAATGTTTCGATGAGGTTGTCTGTTTTTGAAAAGAAGTCGACAAAGGTGACGAAATTTTCTCCAAATATCCGTAATTTCCATATTCGTGTTAACTTTCATGGGTTAGCGTCATTGCTCGCTGCTTTCTTAAGCACACTTTTGACTACTGAAAATTGAACACGAATCATCCCTCATTGCGGTATCTTATAGTGCCGCTCGCCGATTGACTTCGACGCGAACGCACCCGGATCTTTTGGCAGTTGCTCGTCGTGCTGGCCTTTCAGCTAACCGCAGAAGTAATTTGGTCATCCGCGTATTTTCGGCCTATCCGACGAGTGAAGACGGTTTTCTTGAGTGATTGACTAGACAGACCCATACAGATATACGTGCATACGTCATGCCTTTGCGTATCGTGCGGACTCGCATCCGAATTGTGCTTATATATGAATTTGTTCTTGATCAAATGTTATTGCTATGACCATGATTGTTATATCATTAGTTCGCTCAGGGGTACAACGTCACAACAGAGCTGTTCAATACTTATCGACTTTCTCCTTTGATGGCTAAATATTTTATGGACAAATAGTAACGTTACCGCTAGAAGAAGCTGTGCATGAACGCGTACATTTCTCTGAATAGTGAGTCTGCCACGAATCAACTAGCGCAGAGAACATTGCCTTACTTGTCAAAAAAGAAGAAAAATAAAATGACTTCTAGTAAAAAGAGGGTTCACCCGTCCAGCGCAGCGCCCCTTTCAATCGTAAACAACACGAATTCGCTGTCCGCATTACTAGCACCACTCACAGTCAAAAGACGCGCGAAGCGACGCTGGCACACGCATACGATGCCCAGCGTTTCCCCGCTCGATTAATTGAAGGGGATGGGGTGGGGGCAAGGTAGGACGCGGGGCAAAGTATACGCCGCTAGAGAAATATGGTAGCACGACCGCAGTAGCAACGGCTACGGCTTCGGTACCCACGACGTCGCTTCTGCTGAAAGCTCTCGTTACTACAACCGCTTCAATAACCTTTGGATGTAGCATGAAGGGCGATGAACAATGCATGCCCATCAAGTTGTGCAGTAGAGTCACTCGCGGCCACGGAACGATCACCTTCACATGTATAAATGTTTTCATACATGTACATACTTTTGCGTAGAGATTAAATGGGCAAGACGCTAAAGAGGCCACAGAAATGGGCATGACAAAAGTCGAGACCGTTCTGGTGCTATACGATGGCTAGCGGTGGCGTAGGCATTGGCAGACGACAACAATAACACGCAACAAACAGCCATAAAAACAACAGCAACAATTACTGCTGGATGCTGGATTCGTACAAGTCACGAACTGACCGGGAAATCTTCTTCGACGTTAGAAAACTCTCTATCTTCCACAATCAGCCGCGTTTGCTGATTATCTGCACCGTAACGCTCACAGCAGTCGTCGTATCAGTTGTTGCAATAGTGAAAGTCGTAACAACTTTTAGCATGTACGCTTTGCACCTTTCCTATGTAAAAAATGGTAATCTCGGACACGCCCATAAATAATACATGGACGTGGACAAGCGGCTTAATACGGAATTCTGCATGTCTGCGTTTACCAGACATTATCAGCGTCACCATGATCATTTTCATATGCGCTTTCGTCTAGAAAAAAGAAAATCATTTACATCAGGGTTACAGACGGCGTGATTGGTGCGTAATTTTATTAAAACCTCGGGAAGTGATCGCTGGCAGGTGGCGCCAGTATTAGCTATAACTATTAGGCAATCATTACCCTAAGAACATTACTTCACATGAACGACTTCGGGTCGATCTATTTATCACACAGCATTGTCAAAGCAGTAACATACCGTAGATTACGTTTTCGCGGTATCCTGTGAGACTAAAAAAATCTGCTTGACAACAATGCCACGCCATGACGCCGGGGCGGTTCATCTGCATTCAACTGTACAAAGACTCTGATTACCTTCGAAAAAAGCTGATGATGTTGATGGCGTCTGCATCTGTGCTCCCTTCATCAAATGCATTTTCAGTATGTATCTCTTTTGACAATCATGCGAGTAACTTCTGATATTTGGTGGGCATAGCAAATCCGTTCGATGATGTATCAGTCTTCAAAGAGCTGGTAAGTTATAGCCGTTTGAGGCTTACATCGATACATCTTGACAGACTACTTTTGTCGCTAACCCTATCTGTATTGTATTTGTAGCGCATTTCTTTGCGCACATTTAGCGGTGATTCTTCCTGATGGCAAAATAGCTCGAGACACACACGGTCGGTGAAGGGTATGACGGACTGCTAAAAAAAAACAGATTGCAATAGCGAATTAATGCAAAGCGATGGACGGTACTGCTGTACCACAAAGACCTCAATATGGAACTTCCTATAAGGGTCATTTGATTATTGTCTATTTCGGCAAATACGTGCTAAATTCTGTGTAAGCTGGCAAGCAAACAGATCTCATACAACTTTCAACTCTGCGACTCTGCTCATCGAGCCAGACTACAGTGGATCCGATAATAATAATCCGACATTACCGCTATTAACAGGCTTGAGCCTAATAGTAACGGCTATAATTAGCCCAGAAAGAAAACGCTTCGAGAAGCTAGAAATTAACGTGGTTAGGTGGACCTAGATCCTTCTAACCTATTTAGTAACTGTATTTTAATATAACCCTGTGTATAATCGAACGTGGCGACATCGTCAGGTAGTACTTCTCTCGAACCTTGCTTCAAGTGGACCTTCTTCAAATTTGCTAAGAAACATCGTAGTTGACATAATGATATTGATTTCTATTGATTGAAAATATCTGGATTTACTATATACAGTCTGAATCGTTCAGAAAATGTTGCGCGGTCAAGCTAACAATGAGCTTTTCTTCAAAAATTGGTCGAAAATGTATATATGATTCAACATTCAAGATTTCAATGGAACTGAAAAACTGGGCATCGTGCATCAGCGAATAGTTACCTACCCCGTGTAGGGTAGTGATCAATACAAAAAAAATATCTGCATTGCACATTTGCAATATTCATAGGTTTTTTTTTTTCAAAAAATACATTCAAACTATTCATTGAAAAACAATAGGTAGAATGCGGGTACGCATTGGTTATGCGCCATGGCCTGTACGACGACTACGGCTAGTGTTATTTGCTTGTTTTCCATAGTTAGCTAATACTGCCCTAACTATCACTCGATCGTAACGAAGTTGATTGAATATATAGTATAATTGACATTTTTTTTTCTCGACAAAATACCATTTTCGGATCCATGTTAATGGCCGTAATGAGGAAACTTGTACCGGTAACCATTTACTTTGTAAACTAACATCGTTCGATGGGAAGACAACGCGATACGAGATTCTGTGTGTTTTGTCATAAATGTTGCAGCAAGGACGCCATAACTTAGTTATGAAAAAACTAGATTTATTGTGAATAGCGATGGTGGCCAGCCAACGTTATAAATAGCAGAACGCTGTACACAATTGCCCCCACAATGTCCAACAGTGCTATCTATTCATTTACTGAATAGAACAGCCGTATTAATAAAATTTCTGCTACAGTTCCTGCATGGGTCACATTGAATCGTTCGTTGGCGTTGTTGTTCCTAGCATTAATGATAGTTGGATCCTGAACGCGTCACTATCATTACTACCTAATGCTGTCGCTTGTGTTGTTTAGGCAACAATATCACCAACTAATCAATAATAATAGCGATGAAGATTCAAGAAATGCGTGACTGTTAGATGGAAAGGGTAATAGAATTATGGCGGCGCTTGATCATCACAGGCAAGAGTATTTTCTGATCGTGGATCTGTGATCGATGAGGGAATTTGACCTTGGCGCTTATTATTTGGTAACCCCCTACGGCAATGCGCCTCCTGCATGCCCACACCGTTGTGTCAAGGGGTGGGACTGACAGAAGAAAACTGGTTGCACCCGGACATCGTTCGTCTTCTCAGCAAAGCGTCTTTGCGCCATTTCGTGCATGTCGTATCTCCCTCCCTCTCTTTCGCTTTTGTCATGTTTGCGGAGTAACAAGTGGCGCCAAAACAATGCTGGTGGAACGGACGCAGCGTGCAACTGCGAGACGTCGAGCTATGCCGTATAGGTGACGTACACACGTACTTGGATATGTCCCGACAATATATTTCTGGTCAGATCGTGGATAGATCACGAGGTCGTATTGATGATACCCTAATGGCCCATTACCCCTAGCGTATATCCGTTCGCTCTGGCCATTTCCACTGAGGAAAAGTGAATTGTCGCCATAATGAAGTCATTCATTGGACGCCTGCGATCACATGCAGCACACAATAATCACCGGTCCCTACGTCGACGTTGATAGACCGCGCTAATTCGATTAGGCGATACGAACGTGCGGCGCGCGATGGTTATAACATTTTTTTTTCCTTTTTCATTTTTTTGCGTAGCTCTATCGTGCTCTGCGAAAGCCGTCCATACGAATTCCATTAATTCCTATTACATGACATGTTAAGTTCGGCGCGAAAATCAATGCTTGTAGAAAAGACACTCGCTGATTGTTTGTGCGAATGCGCATAAGCTAAATTTTCTACAGAAGATAGGACGTTCGCCGTAAAGACCGTTATCAGCTGTCAGACGGATTGGATACTCCTGTCTAAGTGAACGCCTGCCTACGGGAATTCTAGCTAGAACATCCTCTAGTCTCTGTGATCTGGTCGCGTGTAAGTATTAATTCGTATTTTAAAGATGCCATTTTTCCGTTGTCTGTTTGTTGTAAACAACAATACAACTGCGACGTTCACAGGGGGTCTGGCTATGTATGAGACCTAACATGATATAATGAATCGTGGATGTTATCGCCGGCTACATAAATGGGCAAGGGGTCTATAGTAGAAGATTCAATAGTGACAGTGCTTACCGTATACCATGTACTAGTTAATACCAGTTACCCAGTGTCAATCGCGTTGTTGACGATAAGAAAAACGATTGTCCTACCACAGTTCCTGGTCAGTATTACTATTCACGTATTGGCAGACAGATTCGTCACATGGTTCCATATTAATGGCCAAATGCCGGGACTGTGGCCACCCTCGTACGCCAATAAATAAGTTCAACTTGGCATATACAAATCAAGTTGAGTAGGCAGATCGATTTGAGAACCGAGGAATACAAAGGAGGGCAGAGGATCGCTATCGCTGATATTATTGTTTCTTAGTTATCGTAGCGGTCGATTTAACCGTGTAAAAGCCCACGATGTTAGATATCGTATTGGACATCTTTACTCATCTTTGGCAGTATCGTTCTTCTCTATTTTAAACGACAATACGTACGTATATTTGCCATTTCACCGTTAAGTGACTAGACGGTAATACTTCAGAAAAAAAAATTATAAGAAAACTTGCATATATGTGGAAATAATTAGTTTGCGGGTCCGTGAATCGAAACTATGCCCATGAACTACGCATACTTCTGAGCTTTCTTTTAACTTTGGGGCTAAATGAGCTCTTTTTGACTAAGGTTTAATTTAGAACAGACGTCTTTATATCAGCGTTCTAAGAAAGATGGAAAAATGTTGGGGCAAAAAAAAATCTTTCGCAGTGGTCTTTAAATGAAAGTACGCGGTAAACAGGAGCGGGTCTGAGGCAGCTATACTACGTAGAATGACAATATTTTAGAATATTAATTGCTAGTACAGGATATTTATTATCGAAGGGTCCGTTTTTAGTTCGTAAACAGTAGATCGTCGTACAAACTTCTTCTTGTGGAGACATTGCAGTAATAACAAGAGCCGTAATAACGGTTACCGTTCAGTCATGGCCATAACGGGTTGTTAGACTGGATCACCTATGAAAGGGATCAGCTCAAGAGTAAATATCTGGACGTGACAATATTTGGCGGGCCATAGAAAATCGGCACTCCTAATTAGCAACGGCTTGGCAGGATAGCTTTGGGACGGAGCTGCGCACGATTTCGAAACGTGCAATCGCGATTGGACTCTCAGCCGCAGATGAGCTCTGAGCAACATCTATACTAATATATTCCCACGCATTTAGACACACAACGACACAGACACGAAATACTTGTCATCTTATCTTAGAGTATCGGAATTATGTGTCTACGTGATAAGAGTGAACAGGTCAGATTAGCAGCGTGTACTCAATTAAAAAGCATCCCGGCACCTCCCCCACCCCCCTCTGTTCGGCGGAGGCGCCCTATTTAACACCAGACCGTGAGCCTACCGTGTGCGGCTGCATTTACCAACTCCCAGCATTAATGTTGTACAAAGAGGTCACGTAAAGAAGATGAGAGCTTCAATCAGCAATGGAAACAACGGCACAAAGTCGGCCACAGCCCAGCGACATCTATATATGAATAGATACCGAAGTAACTTGGGTGCCACCGGCAGAAGCAGCAACGATTGCCATCGAAGGCCTAATAAACGAGAACTGTAATTATTATTGTTGTTTTGCCGTGAAGTTCCCACGGCGCCAAACGATTGTTGCTACAATCCCGTTGCGTATGTTTCGCTTATTGCTATCGTTGTGGTCACGACGGCTTTGGACACTACGTAGGCGCGCAGTTGTATGGCAGCAAAGACATGATGCGAATATTGGTGAGGGTAAGACCCGATAAGTTGTGGTGTTTTAGCCGTTGCAGTCATGATCCGACGGAAGACGCGGCGACATCAAAGAGTTAGCCACGTTGAATACGCAGTGTTAGCCTGCGTGTCATTTCGTATCAGTGTTCGCATCGTGTGCTAGCTTGGAGGTTTCCGACTGGGTCTTCTGCTGACCGTTTGTTAAGCAGGAGGTGCTAGTGGGCTTTTGAAGCAGCCGATAGGCAAAGCTAAAGGGAACAGAACACGAAACTTGAAATCAAATCACAGCAAAGCGGTAACCACAATCGTCGCTGGTGGCCTTGAGGTGTTCCCCTTTTAGGTCGATGAGCTTATCGCTGGATAGATTTATCGGATGAGAACATGCGCATAGCAAAAGGGACACTGGAGCATCATAATCATAATGTGGCCAATACCACGCCGAAAGAACCAACAGATTTATAAACGCACTAAAAGAAATTCTTCGGCGGACAGTCGCAGTGACCTTCCGCTCTGCTTTTCAAGGAATATCGATCACAGTAGCAGGATAAACCGTATGCAGGAAAGAAGTTTTTATTGAAGAAAATTGCTCAAATGATATAGAAAATATAGTAATAAAATGTGAAATGTTGTCTAGCGAGCTAATTACTGTTAGGTTTTTAACAGAAGTCCGCCTTGCTCGCAAAATATTCTTGAATCGAGCTGCCGGAGGTTCTGCTCGATTTTATGCTGTTATGATCCACGCATTTGCACTATATCTATATACTATGTCTGAATATAGAAGACTCGCTGTTTATGATCTAAGAGGTAACACAGTCTTCGTGTTGCCGACTTGTTGACTTCTGACATGACAACACGTACGGCCACCTGTCATTGTTCAGTACTACGATAGATTGCTATCGTATATGGTTGCGAAAGTACTATCCATCGGGAACTCGAACTTAAAACCTTAGCCGCTCGAGAAACCATTTGAATCGAACTCTTCATAACTAGGGCAGCTCTTTCCGCACGGTTTTTTTCGAAAAATCCTGTCCTTTTGTGCCTGAAGCCAAATATCACCTCCTACAAATTAAGGATCGAAGGTAGAGTTCCATGATTCCGTCGGAGTATTCAGTCGACAGTTTATTAAAGTGAGAGAGAGGACTGCAAAACCTGCTCTGCTGCACGATTCTTAGCACGCTTTCCCTTTTGAAACAATTCAAAGATAACGAGAACGTAATTAAATGCAAATCAAAATGCGCGACCAAAGGGTATATCGTCTATTTCAAGGGCAAAAACGAACGAAGGTAAGTAACAACCTGTTAATCATAACTGCCCATAAAATCATCGCTTGTTTTAATAGGGTAGCACTTTTTAATGCGACCATTTTAATCCTATCTAACAGCACGTTTTTTAGCTTGTTCCCCTGTCATTTAGACTCGTCGAACAATTACACGGCGATCGTTTCACGGCCCATGATGATGACGGCCACAGTCGCGAAACGGAACTCGATATTTAAATGAAACCGAATAAAACCTGCCAGATCCTCTTCAGTATTTTACTTCGTTTCTGATTCGTCCAGTCAGCCGTCTTTTCTACTAAAGAAATTCGTTTACAAATATAAATACTTCTGTGATCCAATTGTTCCGGAGCAAATTTCCGATTACGGCGGCCACCGCATAAGCTTTCCCCGTTTGTCCCTACAGCCAATGCCACCTCCATAACCGAGCGAGATTTGCTAACATCATGTTCGCATCCATTGACATTGGGATCTCCATTCTGGTCAGCCCGTATTATTTAGCACTGTTTGCTTTTCTACAATTTAATTTCTGTACAATAAGTATTATAGCTAGAATAGAGTGAGTACGGTGTCTAATGCGTAGATCCGTGTGTTGATAGGTTCGCGTATACAAATCCCGTTTACGAATCAGAAGGAGCGTGGATTGGTGGGGCTAAAAGCGGCAGGAAGTACTTTCATGCTTGTCTAGATTATCAACGCTCTTATTATTATGCCGATTATCATTATCTTATGCAGCCGGTATGATTTTTTAATTTATCTTTTTAGCTTCATGCTAGCTAATACGTTATCAATTCGACATGATGACTTTACGTTACCATATGATAAGGAACAGGACCAGAAGAGCCTGCGCGGAACAGAGGGGAAAGCATATCAATGCAAACAGTGGTCAGTAGTTACACTTACGAGTATACCCACCCCCCTGATCGTACGTAGTATATTTGATTGCCTAACACATGGATGGTAGATGAACGTGTAACTATGTATCATTATATAGATTATCCAGTTCTACTGGCAGAAAGAGAAATTCGTAGACGACAGAATACATAAACGTGTTAGATTTGCCATATAATATGGAGCGGACATGATGGCGTTGGCAATTCTATTTCTCTGGAGTTCCGTCTTTGTGGCGGCTATCATTTGTCTCATTTCCGTCATATAAATGAAGCCAACCACTACCGTTAGCATTAGATTACGATGTGATCGTGTCTTCGAGAGACTAGGATCGCGGTGGTGTCTTGTCTATATTTGGTGCATGATACGTCCCGCCAGGCATTGCTAACAGCTCGATCCATCTCTACTTTTTGCTGTAATGTCTAGTACTTAACAACCTGAACAAGTTCTTTACTATGATTTTTTTCGCGGCATCTGTTTCAGGACCTGCGTGGTTCCAGCCCGAAGTGTACAGCCCACTAAGGCCGTGTGCGTGCTGCCGTACCACTCAGGATGTGGAAGGCTCATTGCCGGCTGAACAATTAAGTAATTCCTCCGGCCATATTGTAGGTGAACAGATAATTGACTTAACCGATGGCCGCCAAAGAGTCGCCTGCCACTGGACCGATCATACGGGCTTCTACAATGATGTCGTGACCGATGAGCTTAGCATCAACTTCAAGGATTTTGCTGAAGTCGCCAGCCCTTAAGGCTACGGACAAGTAAGCCTCAACCCGCCTCCGAGGACGGCGTGTACCAGCATCACACAAGGCCTTAGTGTATACACCGCCCCGTTACTAACGCTGTTTTTTCCCTGAATTTTTCGTTGTATATACGCCTCTTTCGCTTGCAAACGAGCCGAACGATGCAAATTTAAGCATGAATAATGGCTGGAATTTTTGCTTAGCGAGTTGATCTTCTTTATTTCTCATTATTGTCATCATGAAAGGAAAAAGAAACGTTTAATTGAATTAGAAGTGCTCTCATATCGAACAGAGATCGATGCGCGAGTGTTCACTTGTAGCTGCGTATAATTCGTAGATGGTAAATCTGCTGTTAAACGTATCTCTAGCGGAAGTGCCTACGTTATCCATAGCATCGGTTTTATTTCTATGACGCTGAATGGACATAAAATTTGTTAACGTTATCGTAAACGTTGATCCTACAAAAACTACTTCCATTTTATGTTGTTATTCATACGCCCGCGCATGTTATATGCTGAGATTTTTATTATTTTGTGATACTTTGAAAGCCTGATGGTGCCAACTCCTCGTTGATTCACAAAAAAGCTTTCTTTTTTTTTTGCCGAAACCAAACGTTTGCCGCCTATCTCTTTAGATGTTATGTAGTCTGAGTGTTATTTAAAATCTAATTGTACGAAATAGCTGGTGACGATCGAATTGAGGAAGTTTTATTAGAGAAACTGTTTTTAATGCTATGATTATTGAGTTCCCAGTTCTATGATGAACGAGTCACCAAATATATTGTAGAAGAGGCTTGATCTCTTCCAGGTAGTGCTACCTATGCCTGTGCTCGAGGAGGCAAACATCGATTTGAAATTATGTTAATGTTGTCCAACCCAATGAAGTTGTAATCCTTCCTATGAAAATGTTTGGCTTAACAGTATCAGCCATGCGTTGTCCAAATTTTGTCCTAAATTAGGCTTCAATTAAACAGGTAACTCTAATCGTCCTTCTAGACATTTCTAGACCTAAACAATATCTAACATAATCATGATTATTATCGGCATCAATCTTCGTCACGTTACTACATTAGTTCGAAATGAAGATAATTTCCGTAGGAAAATGTCTTTTATCAGTACAAGGTTTCTGTTGAAGAAAGCAAATATTACTCGTTCGATTTAATTTAGGACCGCATTAAGTTCGTATCCGTGCGAGGAATATTGCACTGATTCTTCAATCAAGAACAAGTATCCTTTTGGAACGTTATTTTCAGATTGATTTTGTTATGCAGAAGCTTCGTTCGTCCGCATCGTCGATGGCTGAGGTCTCTATACATCAAGGTGTTACAACTTACTAGGGGCGCTAGTGTCGACAGTTAATATTGCAAGGATTGCCGTGAGGCGACGAATCATATACATTTAATAACATGAAGTTTTCTAAAGGATAAACTGAATACATATACTTCAGTAGTTTCATTTGCGGTACCTAACTGGGAGAATAAATTCATTTGAAAACCTAAGATAGTCTAGCACCGTCTCTATTACATACATGAAACACTTCACAGTTCTTTGTTTTCAGATTTACTTTGCTCTACTGGGTGCCCAAAGTAAATATATCCTCAAACGACTTCTAGGCCACCATGTCAAAGATAAGCTCCGAAATAGGCGGACTATTAAATAGTGTTCAGTACGGTAAAAATTACAGTATGAAAATAATCTAAATAAGATTTGTCTTACCTCCGAATACGGTAGGTGTTTATCGGTGCCTCCGCCAGAACACTTGTCGAATCAAATATCGCATCTTAGTGCATCATTCGGATCAAAGAGATTTTCGCTCGAAAACACGAGACGAAAGTCTGGTTATCTTCTGCTGTTTAGCGTCTCTAAACTATTTCCATCTTCCTTCTTCAATTTAGCATTATAAAATATGTGTTATTTGCTAAATAGAAAACTCATAGATTTCACTACTGGTTCTTCATGAGGGTCCACTTAAAAGCACTGGACTCTTTGATCAGTAAACCAAGCTCCGTGGTTGCTTGCATTTATTCTAAGTATTTGCAAAACATCAAAGAAGACTAGTGCCTTAAACGCAAATCCTGCTATCACTATTGTCAAATCAAGCGCTTCCCTCCAGAAAATCGTCTACTGCAAAACCAGTTAAAGCGATTGATAGCAAGTGAAAACACTACACGAAAAACACACAGCTTCAACCAAGGTTAGAAATCTCTTTAGGCGGCTAGGTATATCTAGGCTGAGCTAGCTGGGTTATTATAGTCACTTCAACTAGCCTATTGTTAATGACTCGACCTTCCGCACGTCCTATCCGATCTCCTACGTCTACTGATTTTCTCACGGCTGCCGTGGAAATAGTAACACAGTATGAATTAATTGACGCCTTGACAGTTAGACATTTATTGCTCTCTGGAAGCGGGCAGGACCTCTAGCGATTTAGTGTTCCCAAGGTAGTGCCACTGTTCTGGTCTTTTTTAGGCGAAATGTGCTTCCGACGACAGTGTTAGGCTAAAAAATCGAATTAGGCCGCCGCCGTTATGAGACTTGTATGGACCGTTGTATGGAACTGTGTAAATATGTTAACTTGTTTTTTCGAATTTAATGAGAAATTCTGTTGAATAAACGGCACTGGCGACTACCGTTTTTATGCTAGGATTATCGAGGCGCGCGGCTTCCTGTGCAGAAAGGGCTTGAGACAGCGACTCTGAACATCAATGACTGGCGTATGGACGGTTAAAATAGTTAAACGCTTAAGAGGAAGTTGGATTTTTAGGAAGGGAAGATCTTATTAGTACAGACAATGGGCGTCAACATCTGTCCGATGTGACTGCACTATTTAGATTAGTGCTGGTATATTCATCGTTATAAATGGACTTAGCGTACAATATAATCGTCATAAAATAGATCCTTGCTAATTTTCCTAACCGCTCTTTGCTGATTAGCTCGCAGCTGCTATTTCTACTCTTGGGTAGCCCGAATTTAGTACACTAGATCACAGTATCACAGTTCAGCTTAATAAACATGAAAAAAAAAATTCGAATGCAAGAAAACAGCATTAAAGCTAAGCAAGGCAACTGGGTGAAAACGAGCTCTTTGCGACAGCGCACCTCCTCCGGTGACCCGACCGCAAACCTTATCTATGCTCTGGCGCGTGTAAAGTCAGGGATACGCTGGAATCTATACGCAGGTCAGATGGAATTTCCGCAACTGAAGACCAGGAAAAGGAGAGGTCAGGTATCAGAAAGTTTTTCTGTGGGACGCACCCGTCGAATAAAGCGTTCCGTCAGCAGAAAATGAACTCAAGGTCCTACATTACCCCCCTGCGAAATGATCTCGCAATTTTCAGTGAAGCTAATCCCCCGACAGATTGTATATGGTAACAAACTGTAGCTAACACGTGTGTAAATAAAGTTCTTGTCTTGCATCTGGCCAATGAACGAATATAAACTTTGCTTTTTCTCACTTCTGTTTGCTTGTCTATAAAATCAAATGTATTATGTAACCTTATCGGAGTCAATTATTAGTTCTTGTCTGGTGAAAACAAAAATAAATATCTGAGTATTTAATCAGACATTAGAGTGTATTGGCATTGCTTCTGACATTCGATTCAGCTGACTCTGAATGACACGCTTTGTCTTCATGTAGTCGCTTCTCGATTCCTCTTTTTTGATGTCTGCCAATATCGAAATCCAAACGGTGATCCATCATCCGACCATCTCCAGCAGACCAACTTGAATAAGCGCATAAACAAGAGTAGGCGAACATTTTAAATGGCTTAGCGCCATATCTCTGCATGGAGATGAAAAACTCCAGCTTACTTTGAGAAGATCTCGTACGTTAAATTCAACAATCAGATACGTTGCAGTTTCCTCTTGCTTTACCTTTAACCATTCGAGTCACATAATCCAGCTCCTAACCCAGCCCGTAAGGTTGGTACCGCTTCCACACACATACGCACATATATATGTATATGTATATATGCTATTTATTTAATTCCCCTGAAGCAATTTGTTTAAGGATCAAGCTCAAAAAGTAACGGAAGTTATGGAACACACCCGTAGATTAAGTCTTGACGTTTTTAAGTAAGGTAGAGCATTCGGTGGCTATTGTCAAGGCTCATTGCTGCTAGAGTTGTGCAGTTTACTTTAAGAGCTTGGTCAAAACACAGTTATTTTACCTTTAAGGCCTATTTACTTTTCTATGTATTTTAACAAATAGATTACCCACTCGGTGTATACGTCTCTCATGAGATAAGCAATTTTCGAAACAGAAATAAAAGTACACGATACAGGTTCTGCTCGCATATATTGTATTACCTAGTCGTTTCGATTAAATTGACTATATTTAGCTTGCTCTTATCAATCCTGGGCTTTACTTTTCCGGATTTAGAAACTTCGCGCCCCTATTACGGAGTAATGTCGTTCGTTAACTTAATAAGCTAAATGCAAAAAAAGGAGTACATTTTCTAACCAATTTGGCAGTGACCACAGAACATTGAAGAAGTTAGAAATATCGAAGCTCATATTGGGCTCTCTTCTAACTGACGCTGTTACAGCTGCTATGTTGAACATATCTGGAAACCAGTGGAGAGCTAGCGGCGGATAAGTTAAAAGGAACATGAAGAGCTGACGACGACGGAAGTCAATCGATACGGACCAAACGAACAACGAATAGATGGCCAGCTAAATAATCGTTCTACAGAAATAGATTTTTCTGTAATTAATCGTGCTGTCGCTGCTGAAACAGGCGCGGATTCGTGCTTTTACTTTTGGCAAAAGACAGCGTAAAACCGGATAGCGCACACCGAGAAAAGGCATATAGGCAATGAAGCATTGAGACGCTACCAACGCCATCGAGCACTTCGTCGATGATGCGACAGAAATTCTATTATGAGGATCGATGCTCGCATCATTAGAGTAAGTCGAAAGGCCTACGTCATTACCATGGCCATAGCCATCAATAACAACGCGCAATAGGCGCATGCATAACGTGTGATACGAGCCCACGTCAGGTCACGGAGACAAGGTGAGATGAAGTACGCACGAGACGAGAATCTTTTCGATTGTTATACGAATTTCGCACACACAAACATGCACCAAGAATACACTGTAGCCAACACATGATAAAAGGTCTTTAGATACAGACATTGTATGTTGCATCACAGTATTAAGCAATACCAGTTCTTGGCTATTTAGTTATTATAACTGCTTCTGTAATAATGTCACGTGAGCAGGTATGATTATCATCTTCTTTTCGAGAAGATTTTACAATATGGCTGTTTAGATGTGCTAGTTTTTAACTGAAACAGCTAAGCGGGGGTCGTTGCCTCAAGTCCCATAAACGCCACATGAATACGTACCAGACGTGTGATGAACGAAAACTATTATATATATTCACTTATCGTCGGCTTCGCTCGTTGGCTTGTTGGTATTTTTTAATTAAATGTATGGTTGAACGCTGTCTGATTATTTCGACAAAGATGAACCGATGACGGCTCCTATGGATCTGCACGTAGATTCTGCAAATAGTCTCTGAGGATTCGATCTTTTAGACCTTCGATTTAAACGCAGCCTGTTTCCTACTGTCGCTAAATGAGCAAGTCCCTAAATTGTCTAGAGTCCTTTATTTGAGTCTATCTGCGGACTACGATTTAATGTTGAATATAACACTATAGCAAGGCTTATAAAAAGGCCAAGCTTATTCTCCTACATTGCTAATACTCTACAGACTGGCAAAGCCCACATGGTTGCTGTACCGCTATTCACAGCCATATTTATCGAACGCATCAGTCTTTACAGCGTACTTCCCTGTAGGTCAGCTGGCCTGCTAAATAAAAGATTATGTATGCCTTGTGCTTCTTTGCTGCCTTTCTTGAATCTCTCCGGTCTTTGCAGGTGTCTATCTTTCTCTCGGCAGCTATATTCACTTCAGTAGTTAGGCAAGAGAACTTTTTGTTAGCGACGCTTCACAGCAGACACTGGGACGAGCAAAACTTAGTCGCGCAATTAACGTTTGTTCTGATGCCTACATTTTGAAAACTTGCTCGAAGCTCATTGGGGTACGAAGTTTTTGTTATGCATCGCCTAATTTCGCACTATGTAAAAAGCAGTTATAGTAGTTTGTGGCCAACGCTTACTCATCTAATATCTAAATGCAACAAACATACGAGCGAAGAAGGAAATTTTTAAACTCTGGTTTCTTCGATAGTTCATTACATAACACGCAAGCATCTACTGGCTGTATCTGTTATAGCATTAAGAGCGGGCCATCATCTGCTGTACATCAGCCCTAGGCTGAAACTTATCGTACAGATACGCAACAATCACAAGCTAAAGTACTCTCCATACCCCTTACCCACTTACCTTGGTAAAGTTGATCGTGAGATCCTCTGTTGGATGTGCCGTTCACGTGAGGCGTGGCCCGAATCGCTTGAGCTTGACGCTGAAGGCGCATGCGAGCGGCTGCGGGTTCGTTTTGCGGCACCTCCTGCTCCACCGCTTGTACCTCCGCCGCCTCCGTTACCACCACCCCCGCCCCTTGCGCCTCCAACGGCGGACGACGTCGATCTGTTGTCGCAAATAAACAAACAGAAACAAATAGCAATACATAATAAACATGTTTACAGCTGGTTCACGTGACTGTGAAGAGCTACCCACGCGTGCTTATGGTCAGAAGTGAAGGCAGCTACTCGTTTTAGCTGTAAAGATACGCTGCATGAACATTATTAGTAGGAAGCATACTTATGTAATGTGTTCAATCGCATCAATTACGAAACAAACAGGACACGGAACTGAGTTGCCGTCATTCGATAGCGTGCAAACTGAGACCATATAAAGGCGCTATAAATACTATTTAAAGCTCTTCAGAAATCTTCAGAAATTGTGCTAAGACGTTAACGACTTGAATCATTTCTGTTTTGGATAAAACAAGTGGAAAAACGTTACTTGTAGATGCTGCTTGACATCAGTTTGTGCGCCATTGTTAGAATGATGTTCATGAGATCAGCTAGGCAATGGGCAGGGTATTTTAGCGCTACCATTTTCGGCTACCGATACAAAATTATAGAATATAGAAGTGATATCATCCATTTACGGATGATTGTTAATTTATTAATCACACACCTGGCCGAACCGATACACTTTTTTAAAGTCTGTAGAGACCGGTTGCTGAATTCAGCTATACAAATATTACATATATACGAAGAGGTATTATTGGAACAGTGAAATCGAAACTCTTCAAATTTTGCAAACTAATAAAGGTATGTTCACATTAAGAATATTTAGTACAGGTTCCCAGTGCAGCGAGCTCTAGCCCGGCTCCATGGAACAGTCACAAACCTGGCACAAGATGGAACCGATGAAGTTTAGAGGGGGAACGGGCAGGACAGCAGCCACTGACCCATTTCACCTCGCTAGATCGCCTCTTGGCTATGTAAACTAGTTCCGTACTTGGAGTTGCGCTTATCCGCAAACGACAAAAGGTTCACTGCGTACAGCGTCGGAAAGTGCACGAAGGCACAAGGGCAATCAAATTGTCTCATCGTTTATCCCCTCTAGTCGCTGTCAACTATTCGATTTGAAAGTTGCTCCGATCGCAACGTCTGTAATACGCATCATTTGGCAAAAAAGCTATTCAAACCATAAATAGTCTCGCCGACTCACAATTGCTATCCGAAGACAAACGTTGCTGTTTTGCGCTTCCAGCAACGGCAACCTTTATGATGAAACAAAAGTTCGTCGAGAGTGGTAGGGATTTTTTTGCTTCAGACCATGACCAGGAATAACAAGTGGAATCGGACTCAACCGACCAAACTGACATATTATCAGTCACTTTGCCGTGCATTGTTTCTATCATAGACTTCGCAGGAAACTAGATTTCCCCGAACATGACGATACGAGTAGGTGTTTCGAATACGAAGGAAATAGTTATTGATACTTTATCATCTCTAGGGTGATCTCTCAAACTAGTTCCATAAACCCAATAAAATTCACATACATACATATATGACAAACTGTTTATATATAACTCGTATTGCTGTAGTGATAAACTTTGTATGAATCTTCTGATTGCCACCAGTAGAAATTGATAAATAAAATTAGATTGAATATTTGATCTTCGCTATGATTTCATTGTGCACGTATTGATGCTAGCGTATGTAACTATCTCATGAACTTCCACTTGATACAAGATTAAAGTAAGGCAATATAATTAATCTATATTGTGTACTTTATTAATCATACTATAATTCTTCCCAAAGTACTCAGTATACTACTAGCTAGTCAATATTCTTAGTATTAGTCATATTCTAGTCAACATCGCCTCTCACTTTTTTAAGCTAACATAAGGGCCCGATTTTTTTGCGCATACCCGATTTTATCGGGAAAGCTCGAAAGAGAGGATTGGCGATAGATGCTTATTTGAATTCTCTCGCAAGGCGTCGCTAACAGCTTGGAAACTTCTTTCCAAGCACGACGACGCTAATAAGACCACACTGTCCTTTCAGAAAGGCTTTTTTTAGCAGTACTCATGAGCTGCAAAAAGCCTGTCAGTTCCAAACGACACCTGTCACCAGGTAAGCGCCGTTCACAGCCGAACAGCCGTATGCCGACGCACAATACAACTCCAGTATTAACAACGACGGCATGGTCCTCCACAGTACATGGCTGCTCGCTTAGTATCCGTCTGTCAACATTTTCACCCTTATTGTCCATTGATCAAGGCATGTATTGTTAGCGCTGTCTCTCAAGGATTGATATATAGCGACATTTTTTAATTTCTATTTCATTTTTAATTTCTACTAAATAGTCTTCATGAAGTCATGCATTTACCGTACGTAAATAGCGGACAAACTATTTTCGTTTTGTGCTCGAAAGCTCAGATATTATGTTACGTGCTTCTATGGGATTTTTTTTTTCATTTCAAATAGGTGCATTTATTGGTTGTCTGACATTGAATAGAACTATTGACGTTTCTCTATTACAGACAAGTTATCGAATATTTTTCATTTAAGCACAATACATCTCTCGAACCCCATAAGCTTAAGGCTAACCGTGTGTTGTTCAGGTCCGTTGAGTAAAATCTTAGGGCTGCATTCTCCACAGTAGAAACAAATTTCAGTAACTGTTTTTCACGTCTTCCACCCTTAGCTGTTTAAAGAGACAGCTATAATCTGTCTTTTTCGGATCCCTGCGTTACGCTCCCATACATCCAATCACCGGCAAGCCATTAAAGGAAAGTAGGAAGTAAAACTTTCTACTCTTGTTTATTTTTAACTTTCTTTAGAAAGTGAAAAGCATCTTTCTGTAAAAAGATCATAGGCGCAAGTTGAAGAAAAGGAAGATAAAGAAAAAAAAAATACATAGAAGAGGTTTTCCATAAGCGAACGGACATATGCAATTCTTTTCGCGTTTATTGGTGACATTATAGCCCTACGTTCTAAGTTCGTTGCGAAGTCCACTTTCGCTACGTTGCATATACCCCAGTTCCCCTCCCGAACTCTTTCGCCCTTTCGATTTTTCTTTCTTCTTCAATGCTTCTATGTTGTTCTCTGCCGCAGACGATACTAAAAAATGTAAAGATCACCTTGTTCTTTCGTGCTTTAAGACGATGTAGAGGTCTGCCGCTGCAGCTGTGCTGACGTTCTTTGGGTCGACCTGTGCTTGTAGCGACTCGTAAATCTATCTCATAGCATCGAGCTTGGATCGTCCACGCTGGCTGGCTGGCTGGCCGGCCGGCCGGCCCCCGTAAGCACTACGTTTTTTTCACCACGTTCAGGCAAAACCAGGGAGCAAGGAAGAATAGCTGAACCTTTCTAAACGTTGATCCTTTTTGTTTGCGAAATTTCGTCATCGGAACGTAGCGGAACCAGCCAATGGAACGGGCTGGATGCGCGGCATACGGCCCTTGAGGTTTGGTCAAGGCGCGATTAAAAAGACAGGTAGTTGCAAGACACGAAACGATTCTTAATTTGCAAGCCGCTAAATACGTATTTTTCTCTTCTCCTCCAAATGATGGTTTGAGGAGTGAGTGCACGCGCTATTACCGCAGAGTAAATCGATAAACGGATGCCCGTCGGCTATTGCCGCTGCTAGTTCAGGTTACTCATACGTACTGTACGTTCTTATACTGTTACTGCTAATAAAAATTCCAGAAGCAACACTGAATTGTCGAGCACCGCCGCATGCGTATTAAGTAATAGACCAGAGGAACGAGAACAAACTGTAAACCTATCTTATGTTCAATCTGAGATCTCCTTTGCTTTCTAGTAGAATATACCTTTTAGACATTCACTTGTTATACATTTATTATGGTACACATTTTAGCAGTGATGTGATTATTTCCTGAGTTTAATTAGTCCGGGTATATTGTTTGAAAAGTTAGGTAATACATGCAGCAGGAATAGGGAGTCTTCCTAGATTGTTATCTACAAGAGTCTTCTATGTTTACATATAGGAATACATCGTTAACAAAAAAGTTTATATTGAATACCTTGGAGGATAAGTTCCAATTGAGCATCTTGAGTAGAAATATAAAAGGCCCTATGGTCGAAGTACGAGGGACATCTCATGAGCACGTAAAAACGTTTTTCAAAAAAGGATTATTTAACAAAATTGTTATCCAGCTAGAAGAGATAGAGTCAATATTTCATGTCGTCAATCTGAAATTGTTGTTTCGAAGGAACGCTTTGGAAAAATATCCCATCTGACTGATTCCGCTTATTACAATGGTTTAAATAAATGGCGTAAAAGTAAGCCATGTGGGTAACGTTTCTCAGATTCGAAGCGGAGCTGCTTCAACAAAACAAATTAAACAAAGACGGACTCAAATTGGCGTATAGTGTAGATTAATTTGTTGTTTATTTAGGATTAATGAAATGGTACCCTTTGTTGACTAAATGTTTTCAATCGATTCATTTAATTAGAAATGTTACAGTTCATTCTTTGGGAACAATGTATCCCACTTCGCAAATTTTGTACGACGAGAGGCCTGTTGACCAAAATAGCTTTAAATGACACTTATATAACGATTTTATTCAACTTCGATACTAAGTTTCTGACGTAAGTATACACGTAGCTATACTACACGTGCTAAGAAGCTAGAATCAAAGTTCTATAGGAAAAGACATACTTAATGATGCTCCGAAATGGATGTTCGAGTTGTTGTACATTAGTTTTTAATCAATAATTTAAAAAATAATCTTACATTAGATGCCTTTCGGGATCACTAGAGTGCCTGCTTGGTGGGGTGTTGGTGTCGCTCCGCGAGCGACTCACTGATGGAGGCGAATTCCTAGTATTATCCTTCGTTGAATTGTTAGTATTACTGGTGATCGTGACATCCTGCTCCGGATCCTGATCTTCGGCAAGGTCTTGTCGGTTTCCAAGGATCTCTGCCAAACCCTCCTCAACCGAGGCAGGCTGATCCACAATCGAAGCCGAGGAAATAATCAACTCTCGTAACTGCTGTTCCAGGTCACGAATTTCTTCAGTTGTTCTATAGACACGGTCCAATCATTACAACAAGTAATAGTTAGCAAGACTGGTATCAACGGGGTAAGACTCAAAATTAGATCTTCATGCTAGATGTCTTGTATTTATTTCTTCAGCATGTCTAGGGTCTTTTACTAGAGTCACAACACGAGGTTATAATGAAAACCATGTGGGCGAAATCAATGAATAGAGATTACAACCTAGAGTAAACGTCTTTTGCAGGTAGCACCTGAACGACACTGCTTACCTTGAGATCATCTTAAACAGATCGTCAAACAGGCTCACGTGCACAGATGAGGGCTTATGGAAATAGTATCTACTTCTGACTTATACATAAAATACCTTCCAAAGGTAGTTAGCAGTTCGACATATTGGAAAATAGTAGAATGCTAATATTTAAACAGTGTAATAGGTTTACTACATCAACGCTTTTATATAGCCTCATCTGCATTTCGTAACTTAGCACAATTTAATAACGGAAATAAATTTGGATTATGCAAACCTTGTGTTCCTATGGGTTTGTATGCGTCAGACGCATACTTGAGCTACTAAAAAAAGCACTACCTTCCGATGCACTTTCTCAGTTGGCGTTCAGTATAGGAGGCTGATCTCCGGATGGGATGTTGCTCGGAGACACTGTCAGAAGCTCCTTGGCCTCTCGGGAGCGGACTGGGACTCTTCGGCCGGCTTGCCTATAACAGCAACAATCGATAAGAAAACGGTCGCGCTGGAAACCCCAAAAGGAGTACAAAGTACAAAATGAATGTATATTTACAAAATAAATGTCACATAAATCCAAATGGTGTCACCCCTCTGACTAAAGCCTTGGCTTTGCCGTTCGGGCGCAGTGGCTGAAGGCTGCTACGCAGTAGTTCAGCCAGTTCACTGGGGCACAACGTTATCGTCCATAACGTTCGCTTATCGTCCATCAATGGCTGTGCGATGCTTTTTTGGCATTTTCTTGTCTTATCGTGGTGCCGACTGATCTCTTAAATCAAAGTTGGTGTGAAAAATGTTAGCTACTCATCTTTCTGTGTTGCATCCTCTCAAGATGAAATTTCATATCCGGGTCTTCTCTCATATTGCCACGACATCATCGACCTCGTCGTTTCACAGGCCGGCCATTACAGTCCCCCCGTCCCCCTCCCCCCCAGGCACCAATTGCCCCACGGTAGCTTTACACATACTTAGTAGCCAGAAATCGACTGTATCCACATTCCTGATAAATATTTAAAGTTGTACGTAAAAAACCGTGTTACCATTGCACCAGGCGGCTGTACCAACCTATCTAGCTCCGTGGTCTGCCTCGGTTAGTCACCGTTGTGTGCTTCCCGTATGCTTATACATATATACAAGTGGAGTGGGACCCTATGGATCACTCCGTTGTTTAACCGAAACACCGAAATCGTATTGCCTTTCAGCATCATTTCTTTTAATTTAGACGAGACCCCCCTCTCAAATCATGATTCTGTCTAAAGGACAGGAAATTTTCAACACTCACCTTCGTCTCCGCCAATGGAAAGACAGCTCCGTCGTGTCTTGTCTTGCTTAATGTGTATTTCAAGGAACATATATTAAAGGGTGCATCCGTTGGAAACTGAGGCTTGCAAACTCGTCCAGATGGTTCACAAGAAAAGCGTTCGAATGTTGTCTTAAGCATTTTATCACGATCATTCGCTGTTTCCTAGAGAAATCATACTTGCTAGCAATGGATAATCAGGAAGCTCATAAAGGACAGGGTTCACATTCTTCGTACTGCGCGAAACTGCAATCCCAGCTATTCAAAGCTCGGCTTCGCATAATTCAACAGAGGACTGTTGCGTCTCACGGTAGAAAGACCACAATCTGTAACATGGCCGGTCTGGTAGAAAGTGCGTACGAGGAATTACTTACGATGGCAGATATCGTAAGGGGGTTTCAGAGCACGGGCATCTTTCTACCGAACGGAAACGTACTCACAGAAAATGACTTTTTTTTTCAGTGGCGCAGCCTGATAATCGGTTGTGGCCGTCGGGCCGTCGCGGAGTATCATTCCATTAAGACGGTCACGCAACCCCAGATATGCAAGCTCTATTGCGAACAGTTCCAATGCCGATGGCCACTTTATCGTAAAGAGCAATCACTTATCATCCCCGCAAAGCAACGCTAGTCTCGGAATCAATTATCTTCAACTATATTGTCCAAACAAATACATTGCTCATTTCTATGTAAACATATGACCTTTACAAAAACGATGCAATATGTAAAAAATGTTCTACTAAGATTATAAGAGAGGTCCAGTCACTCTGATTGGCTTCTTCGTATGGAATCATTAGTGGCCCATACAGCCCTACTTCGGTGCGGCAATATGGGCTAACGTGACTTAAGTGTCTCTAACTATTTTTCCAGAAATTAATGTTGCTCTTTCCCAGCAGCGTTTAGCAAATTGTTTGACCCATATAAGCCTACCTTTCTCTATCGCTTCCGAAATAATATGTGTTCTCGGGTGTAGAAGTAGCAAAAATGTTACATTCGGAACACTTTTTTCGTCCACCTAGGTTTCATAAGGGCTTTCCTCACCCCAGCGCGCCTATGTAGATGTGTCGATAACTACGTATGTCTGTACCTTTACGAACTACTAGTCCTGCTCGAACAGAAAAGTATAGTTGGCCGGCCACAGTAACTTACCCGAGCTGAGGGGACCCTGTGTAGCGCCTGAGGGACTAGCGGACGATGAGTAGATGCTGCGTTTACGGCATTCACATTCGGATATGCTGCGGTAACGATAGTACCTGCCTGCCGATGAACTGGAGTTGACGTCTGTGGACCACAGCATAAATTGGCAGAAACAAAAGTGGTTCCTGAATCCGAGAATGGGACATGTGCTTGTGGTTGGTGATGCGGAGTAGAAGTTCGTGGATATTGATGCTCCTAGTGGAAAAGAATGAGAGGGGCGAGACGACAAATCAGTGAGATAACAGCACGAAATCCCCCAGGAGGCGTTAAACAGCAATGCCGAAGCAGCCTTCCGGGCTCACTTGTTTGTTGATATTTTAGTTACTTGTTTTTCCTCTATTGCCAGGAGTCTGACAAGTTCAAGTTAAATATATATTCTTTAACTTAATTTCGCTCTACCAAAAGTCTTCTATTTAGACGCCACATGTATTCAGCACGAGTTAGATAATATATTTCCCTATCAATAATTGGAATTTTGCATTCCATTAGCAACGCTATTTTAGCATGAAAAGCTAGGTGGATAATGACTTGTTTACCCTAAACCCAGATAAACGTACATAACGCTTAATAGAAGTCCCTTACCAAGCTTTGTGCAGAGCTAGCGTTATGCTGGCCGGCGGCCGCGGCGACTGTAGCGTTGCCAAAAAGTAAAGCAAGACAATCAGGTGAAGACGAATTGTGATAAAGATAGGAATGGTTATGACCATTGGGACCCCCATGCAAACCAGTCCCGTAGCTTGTTGGCTGTGGGCCGTGGGGTGGCGATCCTCTCGTCAGCATCGGCGAAGATTGCCGCTGGCTAGAGGTTGGGCTTGGGCGGTTTTTGGGGTGACCAGTATGATTTGGAATACCACCTAAAGGATGTCTGTTCAGGGGCGGTTGACTCGACGACGCGTACCTATAAACAAACAACCCCACACGTGGGAACACGAAGTAGAGTTAGGCGCGATGAGGGAAGAAGGTACGAATGTCATTGCCTTTCGGCTTATGCAAATATATCTGCAAAATTGCCTGTGTTGCTGATGCCAACGGAGCTTATAGTCCGTCTAAAGTCTTTCTGATCTTGGTAAGGCTGGGGCAGCACTTCTCCAAAGAACAACATTTCAAGATTAACTGATGGTGGTGTCACGGTCATTCCGCGCCTTCAAGGCACTTTCAGACTACACTCGTAGTCTTTTTTCTTTTGCGGGCGAATAGAATATTTTCATTTTAAAAGATAAAGAGTCTAGGTAATGCAGGCATAAAATTTGCAAAAACAGTAAGACTTAATGTGTACTGTATAAGATGCGTATACAAATGCCATACGAATGGTAAATAGCGCCAATCGTCAGGTTTTGCCGATCGTGCCTACATACTATTGTACGTTATAGCAGAGAGAGTAGAGTACATGCCTTCGCGAAACGGGGATCACAGGCGATGAATGTCGATGGGCCCCGTTTTGTTGCCCCGTTTGACCCTGACTGGGAATCATTCTAGCCACGTAGGGAGCATACAGCTGAGGGTACTGGCTATGAAGATGAGCCTTAGCCTCGACTACTTGCTGTAAGGCGCGGAACCCCTGCAGCTCTTGCAGGGTTCTCCGCGCCATACGGAGGTCGGGTGGCGATCTATGCGGCTCCCCTCGAGCATCCCGTGGGACGTCGAGGGGAGCGCTATGAATTTGTTTTAGAGGTAGCTTCGTGTAGACGCTGGTTCCCGACTGCTGGGGCATCACCTGTAAAGGCCATCATAGTTACATACGATAAGGCAACAACTGAAGAGAGCGACGCCAGCAGCTAATCTTTATGTCTATATCTTACTTATAGAAATGCAATACTTCGTTGCAAAGTTGATCCTGTTCAACTCTACAAGGTTCACTACCGCTAAGTAGTCTACAAATGCACACTACTTCTAGCCATAGATTTCTCTCTCTTGATTGTCTTGGGGCCGCCACTCTTGGCCCCATTAAAATACCTACCTTTGGTAAGTCTATAACGATAAGGGTGATATGTATTCAGTTGCTATTGCAGATTCAATATGTGTGGAAGGCCCTAAGTAAACATTTTCATTTCAATACATGTTAGGCAGGCGATTACAAAGAGTGGCTGGCCAGATGACTATGTATTCGCTAATTTAGTAAAGGTCTGTACCGTGACGATTTACTTCAGTTACTGATTGTTCATTTTAACTGCAGATCTTAAAAGTCTGACAAAGATGAAGCTGCTGGAAATCGTTCATCCAAAGAAACACTTTCTGTAATCGACTCTCAGCTGCCATTTTTTCTACAAGGGATCTTGACACATCTGTGAAACATTGTTTCCAGGATATACCGAGGTAGTAGGTTGTGGATAAGTAATTAAAGGACTAGAATTACTGTATTTTTCTATTTTTCTGTCACTTGAAGTTTTGCTTTATCGTTAGGGTACACCTGCACCGAAATACGAACTTGAACCACATTCAAAGCCTCTGTCACCAATAGGCAAACATTTTACGCCAATACCGTTACAGTTGATAAGTGTAATTGATTTACTGCAGTCGTCATAAGTCGCATACTGCGTTAAACGAAAAGCGTTTTGCCATATTGCTTCTGCTGGTAGATTCGTAATAGGGCAGCAGAACACTAGATGATTAGCCTACAACATGAAATTAAGGTTCTCTGTATTTATACTCTCAAATACATATATTCAGAGCTATAGGAGGTTTATAATAGTCATACACAAAGTTTATTTGATCCACAGAGTTCTTATATTATTAATGGTTTAGTACTGAAAGTGTTTTGCACCGCTGTCCTAGAAATAACCGTTCCCGTCTGTTAGTATTCGTTTTGCTGAAGTACATGATGGGACAATGTAACTGTAGTCTGATCTGTATCCGTGGGAGTTTGATAGAAGATCACTGCGATGCAATTGCTTCAATAAGCAAGGTCCCTACTTTATCTTAAATGTAACGTTTCGTTTTTAAGTTTCTACCTAACTACCTCTTCGAGATAAATTCAGGTTGGTGCGTAGCAGATCACGGATGTTACACATTAGAGAGCGTTCAGTGGATATCGGCTAGCGTATTGCAATGGTTTTCATAATGAAAATATCTGATGTACATTTCCCCTACGCGACTTCACATAGATCATTTAATCTCAGCTTGAACCTGTACACCTCGAGGACACCCTTTAACAGATACATCCATACAGCACCTCTTCAACCACGGCGACAAGTGCTGTGTATCTTTTCAGACACTGTTTATGACATTGAAGAATGTTATCCGCGATTTTCATTCGACGTTGACTATATCTGTTCGTGTATCGCTCGTCGCCAAAGATCTCGCACTAATCACCCTAGTTGTCACGATTCCTAGATGTATGGAAGTATTCTATACGTCCATTCAACCCACAATACGTTCGTTAATAACTGCTCAAGTTTTTTTTTTCATTCATTTTCTATTCAGAAGTAGAATGGCATGAATGATACTTGCGGTATGGGGTCGATGAGAACCGGGGGCAGATTGCTGGGGTTGTTTCAACGCTTGGCGAGTATCCAGCACCCTTTCGCTCTTCATGTAATTTGCCTTACTTTCTTCTAATCGCTCGGCCGCTGTGCGCCGCTCGCCTGAAATTATTCATTTTTTTTTTTTACAACAAAAAACGAACGCATATGGGTTAGATACACACAGATGTCATTAACATTAAAACGTGACAGAAAATGTTTAAGCGGTTGGACGCCTTCATTCAGCAGACAGTTGTGTAAAAGTAGTAAAGCGCGATGGCCATTATCGTTTCCTTCCGTCGACTCCATTGGCAGTACTGAGTGTTCGACTTTTGTCATTTTTATGAATGGCTATTGTAACCGACATGGCCATTTATTCCTATTAGTAAACCGTTGCAGACGCCGCTTGCGAGGCGGTAGGGAATAATTTTAAGTAGATGATGCGTTTCTTGATAATGTATATACATAATAATTGAGACACATACGACATAACTACCCACTAGAACGAGCAGATAGGAAAAACAAAATCAAGAAAGGGCTAATGACAAAGTTATAATAGCTTTAAAACCGACGAGGACAGTTTATACGAAAAGAAAAGTGAAGAGTTCATCACAGTTTCATAGTCCCAATAGGGGTGCGTTTCTTGTGCCCCTACGCTGTGGAGGTCGTTACTCCTGTTATGCCTGTACCATGGCGCTAGTGATGTCAATATTATAGCAGGACAATCAGCCGCTGCCCCCTCGTTGACAAGCTATCAGAACTGCCTTCGCTGATGATCGATCATATCAATCAATCACGTAAATTAGCTCATGCATCTAACTTGCACATGTTCGTTTCTTTCACATCACATATTCTAACCTATACCCCACTCACCCCCGTTTGCTTGCGCACCGTCTAGGCCCTACGCCTTGCCTAGCCCCGTGAATAGACGAATTATAGAAGCTCTGCAAGGAATTTCTTCTTGGCTGTACTCGCGTCGACACGATACCGACGGTGATAGAGGCGTCGTAGCGCATTTGGTGGCAGTGGCCAACCACATCCCCCAGAATTAAAAAAAAAAACGAGAAAGATAAACGAAAAGTACTATACAGAGGTACATGGACGCAGCACCATTTACTGCGGTTGACACGATATCTAACTTGATAACTCGTTCAAATGTCGTTTGCCTGTAGTGAGCTACTGCAACATTCATTCATACGACAGAAGCTTAAGCCTTATAATAGAGGCAGTTTCCGCTACCGTCTTCCTTCGAAGTTGTAGTAGTTGTATTGTTAGTTCACGACGATGCCCGCACGAAAGCGTTTGTTTGTTTGTTGTGGATTGTTCACACACCATCTCATTTAATTACGTTTACGCTGCGGACTAGTTGCCACTTTTGAGACACTTTAGCTGCCACACATGCCTCACGCTCGTGTCATTGGAAGATTGGTCGGGGCAGAAAAAACAACGCTTACCAAAGGTACACACGCAGCTTCTAATTGGCGCCCAAGCAAACAGGCGTTTGAAATTTGGGCGGGCAAATTTGAGCGTTGTTGTTGACTGTGACATATGATGACAAATGATTAGCCAGCCGACAGACTTAAAAGTGGGTAGATAATCTATTTTCGGTCATTATTGGCGTTAATTAGTCAAATTCATCTAGGTATTTGCACTGAATTAAACAAGTAATCTATGCTTAAGGGAAGTAAGAAGTTAGTTCACTTTGTTTGTGTTTAAGGTCGAGAACTAAAGGTTTATTACGGCGCCCAGAATTATTAATGATTACATAATAGGTAACAAACAAACGCCACACCTGAAGCTACTCAGTCTGCCTGCTAGCAACCGTCTGTTCTGGGCGGTTGTCATAACCGTTAAGACACTGTTTTCATAATTGTACTGTATATTACAAGCATTAGCAAGAGAGTTCACTCTGTGCGTCTACAACGAACGCAGTATAGGCTAATATGTTTCGTGACCCTGGGTCTCTACGTGACTTTGCACTGCTCACTCACTTAAGCCAGCCCTTATGAGTAACGTCAGCGATAACAAGTCTATTAATGAGTACCTGATAGCTTTTACTTTATAGAAACAAGGTAGCTAGCCCTCCATGCCCGTAAACACAGTAACGCGAGTCAAAAATGTTTGTGAGCAATATTATGGTCATTACTGATTTATGTGTTAATCGCTGACGCTAGCGATATATTTTCCTGCATGTTGACTTCTTTTTGTTTCGGCATCTTCAATGCATTAATCTAGAAATGATACAATGCGATGACTGCAACATGCGCGTGCGCGACGCATCTGTGGTACTATGGCCATGCTCTCCTATTTCGCGACGAGCAAGCGTATAGGAATACCTCATAATTATATGTAGCAAGATATTGTACAGATAAATTGCTGATCGTGTTTATGTGTGCGTCCGTTGTGCTCTGTAAGAATGGGAGCATGTTCTTATTTGAGTGTTACACATCTGCTATGAACTAATGCGATGGTAGCAATCGTAACGACCCCCCATTCACAAACAGAAAACAGAAGGCCAGGCCACGCACAACAGCAGCAACGACAGTGACAATGGCAAGAGTGCATAGGAGTCTGCGCACGTATGAATGTGAGCGTCTGCGTGTGTGTCAATGTGGGTTTCTGTAGCGGGACACCGCAGACTAGACGACGGCAGGAAAAGACAGACGTTGATGGCACGTTTCAAAGACGCCACATAGCTTCTTTCCGTAGCTCACCGTTGGTTGTTTTTTGCTTTATTTTTATTCGTCTTCGTTGGAGTAATGGCAGTTGGTACAGGCAGGGACGCGGTGCAAGCGGTAAATGCTTTACTTGGCATCATTGAGCATCTGTGCATATCATTACTATCACCCACTTTTGACGACAAAACGAGCCATCTATATTTTAAAAATAGAAAACGATAGCGCAGATCAAAGAAGATATCCTAGCTGAAACATTGCTTCGCATTAGTCTCTAGCCCCTATTATGGGGCTTATTTTTTCGTTTGGTCTTATTTCATTAGTTACGATGTGTGGGCATATATACCTCTACTACTGTGGCGAATTAGCTTAAGCTACTACTCGTGCTGGAATCGTTATTATTAATAGAAAAATGTATATTCTTTGAAAATAAAGCAGCTAATATAGGGCAAGATGGAGACCTTTTTTAAAGCAAATTTATAATCGTTATAACTTTTCTGCATCGATCTCTCTAAGGCGTTTGATCGAAGTGCTATAGAGCTACGCGTTACCCTTGTTTTATTAGTTACCGTCAAGGCCGTTTTGTCCAAGCCGTTTTTTCTTTAGCCTTACATTCACGAAGCAGGTCACGAAGTGCCAATTCTACCAATATTGAACCGCTAAAATTTAGAGGCATACTCTTCTTCCCTCCGTTTAATATTCTTCATTCCTTTCCGGTCTAGAACAGATAGATCTACTACATACCATACGGTGCTTCAAACACTGCTCTGACTACAAGCTTATCTACAACAACCTATCGTTGCAATTTTGATGATCGTTGCAGAAACAACCCACAAATTATTGTCTAGTCATTATCTACATGCACACTCGAGAGACACAGGTCCATCTCGAGAACTTTTGTTTTATCCATTCAGATCTCCCCTTCTTTCTTCACTATTTCTCCTCTTCATCCCCTCCTCCTTTCTTAGCCCCGCAGACGGATGCCTAACCCGTTGTTAAGTCTCCCTGAAACGAGATGAGCTAGCGGCAAGCCGACGTGGACGTGCACGTGCTTTGCCCTAGAAATAAAAGAAGACCAACGGGGCAAGCATAACGAATCGATTCGAGTTAGCTCGAATCGGACAGATCAATTTCTATAGGACAAAAATAATTTTTCTTCTTTTTTTTGAAAGCAACCTTCTACAGAATTTGTTTAGCCTTTTCACGTTACAGTCTGACTAGCGAGCAACTTCGCGAAAACGCCGTGAGTGACGGCGTACAGTTGTTTACATTCTGGACGTGCATAGGGACGCGAGTTGGGGGCTGGCTAGATGCTCGGCAATAAACACGGATACCGGATATTGCTTGCCGCTAAAGGTTTACAACAAACACGGCAAAGGAAAGCCAAGGTTAACTTGAACTTTTTTTGCTGTGGAGTCACAGATGATTTATTGAACGCGAAAGGGCATAGAAGCGGCTATCGGCCAGTTGCGCGACTAATGAACTAATCGATCGCTTACGACAGCGTTACTGGCTGTGTGTTTGTGTTTATGTTTGTTAACGCGTGTTCAATAAACGAACGGAATGAAAATATCGTGATGGTGGTGCCAATCTACCGGTTTAATAGGATTCGGCTGAGAGAAAGTAAGAAGCAAAAAGCCTTGTCCGAAAACACGGACAAGAAAGAACGTTTCGAACATATTCTAGGCCGTGAATTTGTTTAACTCATAAAGAATTATTGTTTGTTAATAAATTACTAGCGTAGTGTGTGATGCTTCATTATCACTAACGGCCATTGTGCTATACGGTGATGGACCAAGAATTTATGTTGTTCCGAGGGCGAATTTTGCGATTTGGCACTTGTCTAAGAGTAGTGACGTATAGTTTTGATTTTTATGAATGGCATTGTATTGATCTGAAAGACATACACGTGATGGACAATCGCCGTTCAAATCACGAACGTCATAGATGGCCTTGAATACGTATACGATGTTTAAAGGAGAACGTGACTATAGGTAGTTTGTGAAATAAACATCTTTTCGAAATTACGCCTCTCAAACTGTGGTTGAAATGGAGGGAAACGATATAGGCAGGTCTGTGAATACCTAAGGTACAATCTATTTGTTTCTGTTAGGATAACACAAAACACAATATGTCCTCGCATTGCACATACATTAGACAGACTAGTAGTTTCTGACGAGATTTTGTGCCGTGAAAAAGTTTGCTCTGGAGGCAGATTGCTTGCCGCTATCTATCTCCAAGAACAGAATACGTGTTCATGCAACGTACACGGGGCAAAATACGAAGCGCTCAATTAATAAGAAGGACAGATTAGTTTTTTTTTTTTTTTTACTATTACGTTGTACGCATTGTTACTAACACTAATCGGCTGGCGTATGGCGGCAATGCAACAGAATTCGTTAGTCAACGAAGACTCAATTATGGCGCTCTCCATTTAATTATAACGCCCGGCAATCAGGACAATTGACCTCCTGCACTAGAAATATTTGTCCTTACGCATCCATGTTATGAATGTGAAAAAGCTCACGCACGTATTCAGGGGCCGCATGATGCGTTCATACGTCAGCATATCATTTGAATTAGTTTTCGTTGGGCCTGTATGCCTTTCCCTCCGTTCCGCGATAACCCGACAGTAAGTAGTATTGTTCTTATGACTTCGTTCAGTGACTACAATGAACAGGAAAATACTTGATACGAGCCAATTTTCCTAATTGTCTTAGATGACGCACAGGCTTCATACCGCTGTAGCACGTATTATAGGTCTGGGGAGAAAAAGCGCCGCCATTATTCTAGCATGCGCTTTTTAACACCAACAGCTAAATTAACTGGCAGCGAGGCCCGCTGACTGGTGCTTCAGTGCGTCATTTCAACCGCGGTGTCCGTCGGCTGATGAGAATTATCACGTACCTCGTTGAGATGGTTAAAGATGGAGGGAAACAGCAAACAAGCACAAAAAGATAAACTAAAGGAGCAGTGAATTCTTGCCTTATCTTCCCATCAGCCCCTTCGCCCCCCACCCGTTAATGTTTACTTTAGTGGGTACTTGCTTACTACAATAAAATAGATAGATTGTCGTTCTTTATCACTCGCGTGCCCGTACATTCGATAAATTGTACAATTGAGGGACTCCTATGAGCGCGTAATTGTTCAGGATCTGATGTTGCTGCTGCGGTAGCCCAATATCAATTCGAAGACGACGTCAGTGGAAAGGGACTACTAAACAGCCTTGGGGATCTAATTATGAAGCGTTTGTTAAACGCAATGTTGTGAAAAGATTTCATAACCTGAACATAATCGACTTCCTCGGTCCATAAAAACTGATAGGAGTAACAGTGGGGTGATATAATTAATAATTTAATAGGGGCACTTGTCTGCGTCTACTGTCTGCTGTAGAAAACAATCTGTGGCAGATGACGACCTAATGACAGGTCCAGAGTATGCTGGCTTATTGCTTAAAATAGACGGTGATATACTCTCTGTCGACGCTAGAGGTTAATTCGTTGTAGAACGGGAGAGCGTTCCCAAGAAAAATCGCTTCTAGATCAATGTTTATGTGTTTCTCAATAGCACTGGTCTGTTGTGGGCAATTAAAATTGAAAGATGCATTTTTTATACATTCGACCATAATCATACAGACTGGTTGAATCTTATACCGTCCGGTACTTTTTGCACCGTGGATGATGCATATATGTAGAAACAAAAGCTGAATATCTACGCGGAGAAGTCTAGCTATCTATTTGTTATCGCTGTTAGTATCGAATCGAGGCCCAATCATTCAACGACAATGGACGGAAAAGTCAAAGGGAAAACGTCTACGGCTTAGTAACTGAACGTAGGAGTTTATAAACGTTGAAAAACACTGCGTATCAGCAAATGCACATAGCGTTGAAATCGATCTTACATATGTACAGTACAAAATGCAGGGTTTATTCCTATTGTTACGCTGCCATTCGATAGAATCTTTGGTGCAGTAAATTTAATTGCTTAATTTTAGTAATATTTTTTTTATTGTTAAAAAATTTAAATCTTATTTCAGCAAATTTATAAAACCGAACCATGTTTATCTCGGATTTGAATTTGTTACTCAGGTCGATGGATCATGCACTAGCCATAGCTGGCAATTAGTTCAAGTTTCCTTTGCTAGCATTTACTGTAAATATCGTAATCAATTGCGATGATTATCAGTTGATCAGCAGAACGTTGATGATAGGGGGCAGTTTAAAACAACTACGAATGGTATAACTTTTTTCACATGACTAAAATATTCAACAGTATGACAGGACCCAGATAACTGTAAACAAGACAGCTCCGGGTTATATTATGCTACAAGGATTCCAACAACTGTTGAGGACGTCGACGGCGCACGGGCCCCCGGACAGATCCAAGAAAATGAAAACAACAACAATACCTCGAACAGTCCAAAGTTGAAAATGATCAACATTACTAGGTGGTTTTAATTATTTGTCTTCGAGCACTAGTATGTCTGTGTTATTACCTTAGCGACGGCTATTAGTGGCCCGCCATATTGTCGACGCGTTGGATTGTACAGTGGCGGATCTTCAGCCGGCGCTTCAGAACTCACTTTGAATTTTGCCTATCTCGCATTAAGCGAAATTAACTAGTATACCTGTATGTATGTGCGTGCGTTTACGTACGTTTCTGTGCTATTGTGTCTATTCGACGTATTTAGCGGATGATGAGCGGTGATGAGTGAGCGTAACACGTTGATTCATTTGGCGAACGCGAGTACGAAGCAACGCAAGCGGCGGCCTCGTCCACCAAACGGCAATGACAAAATAGTGTCCGAATAAACGCTTTCGCAGATAGAACACGGACGCTGCGCGCCGATCCATGAATCATGAGCCATTCTTGTTTGCTTGGCCGTTGCCACGTCTAGGAAAATTGTTCAGCGAGACGTTTGTGATAAGAAACTAGTTGCCATCCACAATGGTAACTGTTTCATGTAAATTGAACGAGAAGTTACTGTGTGTGCTTATTCAACTCGGTACTTTAGTTCTAATCATTTTCTTGTACTGTATAATGTATCATATGATTAACGATATAAGCAAAACTACCGACAGTGCTAAATCAAACGATAATAAAAAACGTAGTTAATTTTCATCTAAATATGACGAAAAATCACCGCAGAGCTCGACAAAGACTTCTTGGACTTGTTACGACCATTCTGTGCCTTTCTACACGAAAACTCGTTAAATTTCTTAGAAAAGTCCTTACGCCGGATAGTAGTATATATATCTATTTCCGTAGCATAAAGTTCTTACAACAAGTAGTTGGACACAATTTTATTATTAATCAATTGTTATAAGTTCCCGCGCGAACGTCCAACTGCAGTACCGCTCAGATCTAACCAATCTGCTGTGTGCCCGATCGCGATGCGAAACAAAGTACGCATTGCAAGTGTTCTAGGCGATTGGCGCCGCAGTACTTTCACTAATCTGAATTTTAGTTTACCAGTAACTTCGATCGACGTACAATTAGAGACGTATCCAGATTTACAAGTTTATCGACGATGATAGACATAAGTTGCATCTAGTGCCGAATGCTATGTCTACGCTATCGGCGGGGTCGAGGATAGCTCTAACGTCTGAGTCATCACGGTTGATACGTTCGCCCATTTAATGACACTATATATGGTCTATGCAGTTTTGTCCACCCACACCAGTTCCACGAAAGCCACAATACGAGGTTTCGAACGCGCAACCGACCACCTTTTTGCCTCTTCATTTCCTTCGGACAGAAGCAAGGGGCATCAAGCAGCGTGTAGCAGTCAAGATTCGGTATTTTCTTCGATGACTGTACATCCAAATGCGTGTTACGCCGCTGATAAAACGGGCTACCGCGATACGTGGAGGAGGTAATTACTCCATGTACAACCGCGCGCACACACGTATACGGTCACGTAAACACAGTCAAACATGGACACTTTCAAGGTCTTATATGTTTTCCCGTTCAATGGTTGTACTATTCGTGTTATGCGTGCATCAAGCATTAAATATAGTTTATTTTTTGGCTCAGCCCATGGGCTCAAAGTTCGGCAGAGCCATATTTTCCACATGAACAACATTTTCAGGCTTCCTGTTCATCTCCTCCAGGGACTTTACGATTTGGTTATAGGGAGATTATGATTCTCATACAACTGTTGTGTACTAGAGAAGCTATTAATACTCGGTTGCGGTCATTAATTAGACGCTGTATATCTAGCTTAGCTATTTCATGGATACAACCAGCCTTTCGTCGCATATAATACTCTACGAACAGCACTATTTGGACAAAGTGGACGATCGCCCCATTGACCTTTAATGTGGAGGGCACGGTGGGAGTAGTGTGTATGTGCGAGGAAGCTAGCCTCGTAATACCGAGAAAACATGGCATGCTGAACAAGGCTCAATGAAACTCGGCTGGTTGTCTGGTGTCCGCTTGCCGGGCCATTTTTCCGCCGTCTTTGCTAGGACATGCGTTTGGCTTTGGTCTGGGGCCGATTGAGTATGTTTCAACGTCAGTGAGCATAAGGTCTAATAACCGTAAGACTGCCCTTAGCCAAAGGCGCCTGCCTGCCTTTACGATGACTGACCCGCCATCGATGTGTTTATGTGTTTGTGTATCTTACAATGCATTTTTCTGTCGAATGATTAACTACGTCAACATTGTTCTCAATGAATGTATCTATTACAAGGAAAATCACAGCTATGTCTTTCAAGTAACATGCATGTCCTCTACTGGATGCAAGTAGTTCAAGAGCACGTATCGTATTGATTGTATCTTTTATTTAAAATAATATTTATAGCTTGAAGATACTAGGAAGTAATTGTCACAAATCTTACGGAATGGGCATTTTTCGTTAAACGTTTCGATCCTTTTGGCTTTGGAGGCACCCACGCTGTGGCGAAACAGCACGCGACTAAAAAAATGACCATAAACGTAACACAGATTTTAAGACATCAACAATAGTGGATTGCAAGCAAATTACTATTTTAGCTAGCATTCGACAGTTTTACGCGAGCTATTCACAAAATATGACTATGATACCCCGGATTTCCGGATTCAAGCGCTCAAATATGGTGACAATTCTGAAATGCTACCCTGTTATCTTCAAACACCGTTCAGATAAAGTCGATTACGCCCATGGGTCATTTAATGTTTACAACGACGTTTTTTTTTATGTCGCGGTGTGACTTGTAAATCTTTTGTTATCTCCGGACAATAACCTTCCCGCCAGATCGGAAAATCAAGTTAAATCATCGATGACGTCACTATTTCCAACAAAAAATTATCTCAATGAATTGTTTAAAATCGTGTTTTCCATTTCATACGTAGAGGGCACTTTTCTCTTCTGTTATTTGGCCAAAGTATATAGAAACGTACTTGCTGAGTTTAATCAGTACACTGTGATGCCTCGGCCACTATCCATAGCCCCGACAGATTCATCATTCTTTAGACGGTTTTATAGCCAGTGACGGTGACTTCGCAAAGACTCATTCGTCATCGCACCACAATTCAGAAACTAACTACTTAGGAGGCAGCAAACGGGATAAATAGACCTGCATCCGCATCGTAGTGAAAACAACAATGTACTAACGGCAGAAGGCCACATCACAGTGCGTATCGCCCTGCTACTCAGTAGAAACCTAAACAGAGTCCCGAGAAATGATAGATCGGCTAGTAGGTAACGTGCTGAATAAGTACTTAAGGACAAGAGCGTTGCGAAGTAGAGATGGGAAAAGCCAAGGGAACTTTGTCGATTCGGCTGGGATCTTTCTAGAGGTATCAGCTATTCGGCAATAAATTTTACTTCAACGCATGAAGTACTGGACTAGCCTACGACAGTTTGTCCTGGTTCGATGTAGTGGCCTGGTGATTATTTACGACAGGTGGGGGACTCGACGAGCTATGCCTCTAAGAGGATAAACCTCCCTGAAAAGGTTGAGCCAAGCCTGATATGTTGCTTTGTTCCCTCTCTAGCTCTTTAGCGTTGATGAGAAATGTATCGCGATTGTATTCGTCCCGAGTCTTTATACCACTTTGAGTATATCAGAGAAGGTATCGGAGGTCATAGCAGACGCAGAGACGTCATAGTCCGTGCCTGTAATGAGCGTGACATTTTCAACTTTGATGCTCAATCCTAACATTAGCAGTATTTCGCTATTTTCAACAATGAATAGTCTTTTCTATCCTATCTTGGCTTATTTAATGTAATTGTTTACTGCGTATCATAATAGAAGATTATTCTCGAGTTAGTTGTACGAGCAGTAATTACATTATTTGGCAATCATTCATAGAATACCCGCATCTCTTGCACATATATGTAATGTAAGGATTATTCACGGTAAGTTATCAGCTTCGATAGCAACGCTGTCGCTCTCACCTAATACGTAATTGCACTCCTAATCTATAGCGTCATCGAATCAAAAACATACGCTGCAGCGTTCTCTGCGGTTCGGGGGCCGTTTGTGCCGCTTCTGTACCCTTTTTGTATGCATCATGTCGTAAGGTGGCATCTGTGTGGTGTTTGTTCTTCGTATGTTGAACCCGGCCATGTCTCTGTCTGTGTGTGTTTTTGTGATGTATATGCCAACCATTATGAGAGCAGCGTGCTCCGGGATCACGACGCCGCGATGCGTCACAGCCATCAGCCCCACAGCGTCAATGATGATGATGTTACTGGTAGTCCCGTAATTTGGGCAAGTTGTATCGCGACAGTGCAACAGCCGCTGACCACGGCGGTAAGCGATGACGCTAGCGATGAACCGTCACCGAACATAGGGTGAGAGGGTAATCGTTTTTGAGGCTCGTTTTCTTTTCGGTCGGTATCACTCAGCATAGCATAGGCTCACACAAGTAGCTGTGCTAACTCCGTGTGCCCTTCCTTGCGCGAAAGCATTCGCGCAGCTAGCGCGTCCCCCACTACATGGGGGGAATATACTGCTGCTGTGGCTATTGGTGCCACCAGCGCATCACCATCTCAGACGACCACAACGACAACAGCGGCGACATCTCCTTGACATTGCAAGGGGCTCTAAGTAGTTGTAACGTTAGCGTCGGTGATTGTGATAGTGTTATTATATATGTATGCGGAGCTCTTTTTGTGTATTTTTACGTGTCTTCGTTTGTGTGTGTGTGTGTGTGTGTGTGTGTGAGTGACTGCCTCTTGGTTTGTCAGAGTTGTGTGAGAGTTAGTTTGCGATTCAGCTTTTCGCCTTTGCTGTTATAGATGGATGGACTGAGCCGTTGTTGTTGTTGTTGGCGGCGGCGTCGGTGGCTGCCAGGGGGACTAGTTGTTGCCGCCAGGTGGCCGTTGGATAGCCATCAGGGCAGACGTTAAGTCTTGACAATGGACAACACCCCTCACCCTTCCTACCGCGGTGGTCCCTCGCCGTCGAATGATCACTATAAAGGCGGGCAGTGCTAATTTAACGCACATCATTTGAGTGTGTTCGGTGTGATTGCGTACCCGGATCAACTTTCGGATCGTCATCATCGATCTTGAGCTCGTTCTCAAGCTCCCTGTATTCACAAATACAATAAAATGAAGTGCTTCACAGTGTTCGTCGTTGTTGCTGTCGCAGCCGCCGCTGCACAGCACACCGAAGAAAAGTACGGGCCACCCGAACCATATGCCTATTCGTATGCTACTGAAGACGCGGAGGGTTCGTCGTCGGCTGAACAGTCAACTGATGCCTCGGGCCGTGTGACGGGTAAGTACACCATCTCACTGGCCGATGGACGCACCCGCACAGTAACCTACTGGGCTGACGAAACCGGTTTCCATGCCGACGTTGTGACGAACGAACTCGGAACTGAATCGAAGAATCCTGCCGATGTTACAATCCAGTCCTCGGCACCGACTGGTCCCGAAGCTGCTCTAGCCGCCGAGCCCCAACGCGTCAAGGCTAAGGCCTCTTACGCTGCACCTATTTACGCGCCTGCCCCAGCGGCTTATGCTGCACCGGTTGCGTATACCGCCCCAGAGCCAGTTCACTATGCGCCCGTGCACGCACGTTACTACAAGAGACGAGCTTAAATTCGACGGCGATGTTCTTGTGCCCCCTTATCCCATGCATACTGCTTTCTCTTGCAAAAGACCAAACTAGTTCGGTTTAAAATAGTCTCCTACTGACTGAACAGTCTCCGTTTACTGCTCTACAACAATAACAACATTATACTTCAGCAGAGGACAATGTACTGCGTATTACCGATCGCGCACGCGTGTTTTCCATGTGTTCTAGGCTCTTCCTGAGATTTCGGTGTTGTCTCCCACGCCACAAACGATGCAAGGCTGAGCCGTGAACACGTAACATTTGGATCGTACAACTATGGCTATCACTGCTGCTACTGCTTCTTCTGAACGAATGACCGGACAACTAAGTTATATATATATATATATATATACATATATATGTAATACGTGACCTGCTGATGCGTTTTGGAAAGTAATGTTTCGTCAGGGGGCACCAAATGATCAATTAATCTTTTAGTGTTGATCAGGATTTCAAACATTCGACCCCGTACTTCGAGATACACCTTCGTATATCCCCATATATCTTCGAGGCTCCAGACACTCTTCTACTCCCTGAACTCATGTCTGTATAGAAACCAAATACAGAATAGCACCCCCCCCCCCCCCACTCCCGGCTCTTCGTTTAGTTAGCCGTTCGATATATTTAAAGTAAGCCTTACACGGACTCTGCTTTTGTGCTTGTGACCATACTTCAACGAATACGATCATAGGTGTTGTTGCGTCTCATGAGTTCAACTTGCCTCAGCGACATCGATAGTTGGATTACGGAGCTAACTATGATTTGAGAATAATTAGCAGACCCTGTCGAACGCGGAACATCTGGTCACTTGACGTGGAAGACGATGTTGTGTGGGCTGTATTAAAACGAATAGAAAAGAAAAACAAAGTATATTCATTAAAAGTAATTTATTACTTCTAAAATAATAGTGTTGTTATTTCTTGTTTACTTGAGTATTTCATGAAAGAGACAATGGACTTGCGAAAATGCGAGCTGATAGTATCTTCGATTAATACCGTTTCGCTTCTCTAGTTGAGCAACTGGAAAGGACCAAAGCAGCGAAAGGTTCAGCCTTTCGTTCTTTGTGCCTACTGCACTTATTTTTATACAAACTGCTTTCAGTCTCTCCACCTGATACCTAAACGCTTTTTTAAACTGTCACAATCCTTCGAAAGTTATCAACGAACAATAGAGTGCACAACTTACTTTGCCCACTTCTCGTTGGTTGTCTGAAAATGTTGTTTTGTAACAGTAGCAGTGGAAACGAGTCACTGAGCACTGAAATCAACCCCTTCATTCACGCCGAAACAACTGGGTTTACAATAAAATCAAGAATAACTACTGAGACGGCAGTTAATCAACTGCAAGCGGATGCATGCGCATTAGAAATTCCTGCCATCTGTATTGCCACCCAACCGCTATATCCGAGAGAATACTAATGTATGTACATATGTAGTAAACCTGCCCTGTACGTAGGAGACACAATAAAAGTAATCCTGTCGTTTTTTTTCCTTACAACACAGTGCAAGAAGAGAAACGATGAAATTAGTGACGATAATAGAGCGAAATGATGACCACATGTCTTTAAACGTAAAAACGTAGCTAACAGTTGTGTGTTTAGCGGTTTTAAGACGCTCTAGTTTGGCAATCCTCGTGTCGCTTTGTTCTACTGGGCATCATCGTGCGACTAAAGACGAACAATACCATCGGCAGTAAAAAGTGTTACGCTATGGGATTAGTAAAGCTGGCAGTGCGTGGTCCTTATAGGATTTCAGAAAAAAAAAAAACAACAGAAAGGGTGCAGGGTGTATGCACGTTATTGATGAAAACTTATGTTGCGTGACATTACGATCGACGAGTAGTAAATTGGGTGGTCTTGAGTTATTATTTGTTTCTTTTTCGGCTGTTGCCAATGTTATTATCATTCAATTACCAATAATCCTATGACCTTCCCTTCGGATCCATCATCCCTTTGTAACCGCCAGCAGCAAGCGTAAATCGTAAGAAACATCGCGTCCGTATGTCGTGTCGACCTCCCTAGGAGTGAAGGACGAATTACGTTTCCTTTCTGAGCCAGGTCCAAGATCGGCCGATTATTATTTCACGCAAAGTACGCACATTCATAAGTTGTGCTTGTTCTTGTTATTGCTGTTCCGATTATTGTTGTCCGTGTTGTATGCAAGAAGAAAATCTTATGGGACCGTCAGCATAATTTATTGATCATAAACTTCCTTTTTGATCCTTTTCTGTTTACTTCCCCCAGACAGTACAAGGAGATGTTTTATTGTGCATAAACGCAGTTGTGTCGATAAGGAAAAATGTCTATAAGGGGGCATGCCTGTCCGATTAAAAAATGTTAGTTTTTACTAAATTTAACAACACCCTCTGAGAAATAATGGCAGGGAATGTTGCTCGTTTGTCTCTGTCTGAAGTAACTATAGCTGGTGTACCTAGTTCTCAACGAAAGTAAATGACGGCGGATAATTAGCTACAGTCGGAGGTAGCGGTGTGCTATGGGTTTACACGAAAGACTGGGCAACTTAGCTTTTTTCCGTGGTCTCCCCCCGCCCGTCCGCCCCCCCCCCCCTAACTTCGTTGGCGTGTTCTCGAGGCTCGAGTTAAGTGCTTGTACTGACACGTGCTTTTTGAGATTGTAGCTATTAACAACTACAGCCAGGGGGAAAAGTGCAGGATAATATGGGCCTTGATCCAACAATAATAACAAGAACTAAACTAACTAATGGCTATAACGAAGGGTGCATCTTGATTGTGAGATATTCCGATAACATTAGCAAACAAACGACTTCTAATTACCGTATCGACAACATAAGCGCTTGACTACTTGCAACGACGTTTGCAACAAAAATAATAAGATAGATTTAAGAGAGTAAATAATGATAATAATAATTCACTTTACGAGCAAATCTGTAAATCCGCATTCAATTGCATGTCCCGACCCGTATCAGAATTAGAAACTTTTAGATTCCAGATAGCTGGCTCGTAAAACCCTTCATCTTCATCAGTCTACGAACAATAATTAATGTCTGTGATTGATAAAGACATAATACTTCGTTTCATCTAAATTTCCAAATGTTAGATACATTGTTGGCTGCATTGACGGTTAGGTCGGTTCGAATCTACGTCACATGACAAGAAGATAACAAGATCACTTTGATTGTTTGAGGGAACGTTTCAGTTGTTGTGAAACCTTTACACTGGAATACTGAACGCGCCGATTTGACATAACGTTTCTTTCCATTTTGGTCCCATGCATCATTAAATATTTTGCGTCGCCATTCTAAACATGGTAAATAGATGAAGAATCGATGTAATATTACAATAGTGACAGAAGGTCTGCCCTAAAGTTCGCGTCCTTGTGTTCTGGGGCTGTGTTTGATTCTGTTTCCATCGTCGTGGAAACAGAATCAAACACATTTTTTTGTCGTGTTCTGCGATACAATAATAAGCCTTTGTACCTTTAGGCAAGAGAGGCCACTGAAAATAAATACAAGAAGACCATAACCTATGCCATTTCGTTCTGTAAGGGTACGCAGCCATTCATCGCGGCTAACGCACTAGCTCTGGAACACAAAATCATTGTTGACATGCTCAGTGCATCCGACTTCGATGTTATTTATTGTTCTGTTGCTCTGCGAAAGCTATTACATAGGAGGATTTGAAAATTATCTATTATTATTACGTTTTTCAGTTTCGGAAACATTCTAAAATGGGCATGGTGCAGTTTACGTATCGGCATTAGCATAATTGATTTTTTTGGAAACATCATGATTTTCCTCTCGTTCCTGTGCGGACAATTTTTTTTTCCACCTCTGTCACTGCATTGACAGTTTGTAAGGTATGGACGCTAGGTCTCCGAACTATATAAAAAAATCGGGTGCAAATAAATTGTTATACAGTGTAACATAAATTTCAACTATTTTCGTTGTAGCAATAATTTATGAGCAAATTTGCAGATTCAAGGCAGTATCAATTAGCATGTTCCCGACTACATTAAAAACGAAGACCCATGTGATGTCATGTTTTGGCGCAACCGCCTACCTCATCCTGCCGTCGAACAACAATAAAACGACAATGTTGCAAATAAAATTTGATCTCCAGACAATTTCACTGAAATTTTTGGCAACGATATTTCTGTCTCGTATTGTTTACGCCTTGATATAACGAACCCAATTCGTTTGTTGCCCCAGGGAGTCCAGTTTTGATTCGAACCTCTTTGAATTTACATGATTACAAGCCATATCCGTACGTTATCCAAATATAAATAGTGGCATAGATAAAAAAAAAAAAAAGAAAAAAAGCTGTACTTACATTTTAAAAAATGCAATTTTCCACAAAGTTCCCTGTGAATCGTTCCAGTGACCTACCTGTGATTTACGAGCCTAGTTGTTCTAAGTAGTTTCTAAAACTAAACAAAAACACGAGGCAGTTCGAACCATATATATGTATACCTGTCTCGTCAATATCTCATGTGGCTAAAAAAAATTGTTTACGCTGTGGGGCACCCAAGTGTCTTAAAGTACAAACAAGGCCGTGTTGACGAGATGGTAGAATTTTACATTCGGGCATCGATACAAATATCATGTTGTTGTCAAGCCATTTTGATGGTGTGGCATCATTTGAGGGTTAGAGTCGTTCTTTCTCATCATGATTAGCACGAGAGGGATATAAAGTTTCAGATTATCCGAATGTAGCTTATGAGGGTGCCAAAAACTGAGCTGTTCAACCGTGCTACATATGTAGAGGCAATTCATATAAGCGAGTCTGTAGCCTTTGTTCCGGTACTTTCTCAAGGACTGATTTTATCCAAGGATGACATTTAACGAATTCAGATTCTGCTGTATTTTGGGCTTTGGTGGTTCAGATTAATTGCTATATCCTCATTGTCCTGCTACACGCATCGGTCCATTGTTTCGTGGAAGCTCTTGTAAACCCCTATACTTCTTGCATTCTACCGTAACGCACTTGTCTCTCGTACATACACGTTCTTACTCGCCACATTCATTATTTGATCTTGTTAGTTATAAAAACGTCCCTAATATTTCTTTAGATAGACATAATTTTGCCGATAATTGATATTCAGCTTATTATTACTGCCATAAATGCCACGTTGATGAGCTTAGTATTGCGGACATCGTGCATTTAGCACACCTTTATGTGGTGAATAGAGTGAATAGTGTTACCGCTGCGTAATACTGAAAAATAGAACCAATCAGTCTGTCAATTGTGTAACTGTATTAAAGTAAAAGCTTCATACAGAAGTTTCACAAGTCGAAAATAGGAGTCTTTCTTACATTATGCAATATATTGAAGCAGATGCAGTAAACGTTAAATGACCAATCGCCTTTATGCTGCATAAAAACAGCTGACTCGCTCTCGTGTTATATATGTATCCTACTAAACTTTTTAATAATGTGCACTCAGCATGTTTTAGGTTCGCTTAAACTTTAAAAACGAATAGCTAATCCCTATCTAATTTGTTTAAATTTTAAGTTATAATAATGTGGTAGATATACTTTTTTCGGGAGGATGTCTTATTAAAAATTTACGATCTTCAGGCTTTTTAAAGGTCGTCCACAACTAAATTCCTAGGCTAATCAATCAATTACTTAACGTCAACCTACCGCTGTTGATCTGTGCTATAATGCTACTTATCTAGCTAATATTTCTCCTGGGTTATTGCAATATCCGATTCTCTACTCTTCATCAGAATCTCCGAAAAACTCCAACGTTCAAAGTGACTCTAATATTTTCTAGAATAAAAAAACTATATTCGGCAACACCTAATAAAGCCGCAGGCTACTTAAAAAAATAGTATTTTATCAATTTCAATAAATTAAGTCAATAAGTTGCACAGCATCAACCCAACGGTTCTAATCGAAAAGTATCGTAAAATGCTGTGAAAAAAAGTTGTGCAGAAGAGCAGTTTTCCAACGGCTTGCAAACAAAGAACGCTAAGTTCCCAGGCAGTTTTGTTAGTATTTGCCATAGTATCTTGTAAAAACAAAGCATTCTTTCTATCCAGGATACACGCTTCTTTCGATCCTACCGATGCATGCTGCCATGATCTCCCACAACCATAATTTTGCCATTGCACAATGTGTTAGGTTGGCTTCTCTAAGGTCTGCGCGTCCAAAATGGCTTGCCTTCTATCACATATGAAATCGTGACCTCTACTTTTCAGTCAAGTCAGTTTTACTCGATCATCTGCTATTCGCATGGTCTAATGGCTGGCAGATCGTTGAAGTTCATCCCTTGTCAAATGCCAGATCAGTACACCTCGGACGTTGTACCCCACGTCACGGAAAACGTAAAGAAGAGGCTTGCATACCGACGGCGGACAATTCAAGCAGGACAATGAGGTAACAGGGTAAGAGGAAAATGAGAAAAGGATTGATTGCTGGAGCTTGTCCTTAGCGTTGTCTGGATGTGCTAATCAAGCGAAGAGCCAAAAACTCGAGGCACTTGCCAGCATTTAGAGTCAGCTCCTGGGGCAGCAGTTAAATGCGCAAGGAAAGTAGATAATACACAGGAACGCTTTTCCAAATATTAGTGGGCTTCTCTCTAAGGAAACGTTCTGATTTAGGCTATTAGGGTAGTTCATGGTATTTGTTGGGTCGTATCATAACGGACCATTTTCTAGAACACATGTTACAAGGAATTCACACTTGTTAGAGTTACCTCTGCTGTAACACATCAAGACGCTAGTTCCAATATTTTTTCATGAGATACTAGTCCGTAGTATTTGATTCTAAAACACGAGAATACACGATGAATATGTGGATGCGAATGCGTTAAATTTTGTTGAAACGTTGAAATGAAGCGCGACAATAGCATACTGAATGAAAGAGCGAATAGGTATGACCTTTTTAACCCGTACGAATCGTTTCCGCCAATAGAAAAGATTAATTAGTGATCTTAACAATGATTGTTGAATAAAGGGAGATTTCATAAGCTCAACGTTCTTATAAATTTCCACGAAAAATTACTTTCATTTTTAAACATGATATAATTACTCTTGCCTTATTACTTTTTGATATGAAAGGCAGGAGGTTTATCTTTGTACAAAGCTTATTTACATCAGTAAAGCTGCAATTATTGAGCATCGTGGAAAAGAATAACATTTGCTTTCAGTTTCAATTAAAAGCCGCTTGTTTTCCGGCAGCAACCTTTGATTCAGGCCTCGAATTAGTCCTTTGAATGGGTTCATCCTGCTAGGATTTCTCTAACGATACTCGCTGACGTTTTTTTTTGTAACAGCGCGCTGTGCCATTGTCCATAAGCTGATCTTCTTCCTGATAATGGAAAAATAAGATCACGTCCTGGCTCTATAAGAATCAACCAAGCAACTAAAAGGTTAGCTAGGCGACGAAATGGGTACGACAGCATGACGTCTGAGCAAGATTAATGCAGTATAACGTATTTATCGTAATAAATTGGTGCTAACGCGAGGTCATATATCTTGACTGCAGTACAACATATGCTTCATTTCTTTTATCCCACATTTGAAGGGATCAGGAACCTAGGTTATGACACTACTACTATTATACGCATGTCAAACTCAAAGATTAAACCGAGAAAGCTTTATCTTATCACGTTACAATTACAAATGACTAGGCATTATTTGGATGCCAGCAACCCTAAGAAAGTTCATTATCGAAGCTCCTCTCTTCGTACCTATCGCTACTTTTTATCACAACAGTATTCATTACAAATGAATTGCCAATGGGACACACGGTCCTTTTGCGTCCTACTAATGTTCTACTCAAATGTCGTATCCGACAAACTGTTCCTGTAAATGGCAGAACGACAACAGAAATTATCATTGTGAACATCACTCGTTCCCGATCTATGCTTAGGCGGATCTTAAAGTTCGCTTTTCTAAAGCAAGATTCGGTTATCGAAAGAACAACTTCCACAACTGTACGCCCATAACCCTGCCTATTTTCACGCCAAGAGAAGCTATTTCGCAAGAAGGCTAATTTCCATCATTTCTTAGATAGTTTATATTGCCGCAAGCTATGCGGGATGAAGCCGTAATGCACGTGTCGCCATCGCTCTGTATACGCCGTTCGTTACAGGCTCGGTAAATGCCTACCTCGAACCGGGAATAGATGCTGCACTGTAACGGTGCACGACAAAACGTTAGCAGAAAGTAGTTTATTTTGAACTAGCACGTGTCACAAACTCGTCCTTATTGACGAGCGTCGCATTCGAAGACAGCCCGCTAATGCTGTGCGTCCTAACTTCAGGAGGCGTACTTGTACGGAAACTACTGTTATTTATGCGAACGTACTATTGAAGCTTTATATATATATATATATATATATATATATATATATATATATATATACGTGAAGCTTTACCATATATATTCATGTCAATGCAATAGCACCTAATATAGACGAATGATTCATGGCCATTATCGGCTAATAGCAATTAGAAATAGCACAACTGCCAGCGGTAAGCGGGTCAATTTTGAAAGAAAAACAAGTATTCTATATTTCCGCTATCTACTTGATCATGAGATCGCTTTTTGCTCTACAGGTACCGCTTCGTTTGTTGGGTAATGTGATAGTCTTTGCCCTGTTTTCCACTCACAACTGGTGAAACCTTCGTTACATATACAACATTCACGACACATGTATGTTATTTCGTGTTGACAACGAATCGATCCTATATTGTAGAGCAAATGAAAGAAGGAAATTATTTACTTGAGAACGGAAAAGCAGGAAAACCGCTTTGGCAAAGTATCGAAATTTTTTTACGCATTTTACGCACAGATCTACATAGTAAATGAGGCCATTTTAAGATACTACACAACGCTTCCTTTTCCGCTGTACGTTACATTCTGTACGGTACTTATTATAGCCAAGCTTACGATCGAAATTCGTTCATCATTAGAGTATAATTTTTGCTCGTTCATATTTGAATGTTCTTCTGTCATGTTTGAACGATTCTGCATACGAGTTAATTTTATTGATTGAATTGTTGCTTGACGTGCTTGCACGTATAATAAGGATGTGGACGTCTTGCGAAAAGCAACAACAAACATTTATTAAAGATAATTCAGTAGCAGTAACTAAAGATAATTAAAGTATTACCCTGTCCTTTTTGCAGCGTTGCATCAGTCCCGTTGATGCATCGTAGGAATGGTCGCTGTCGACTATGACTTTCGTCAATCAGCGAAATGCTTCGTACAATCTCTAGCATCGATTAGCGATGCTCATCACTCGACGTTACGTGACTCTCGCCGACGGCGCATGCCACACAAGAACAAAGAACGCCATTCTAACATTCAAGTTGCTTTGTAGGCCGGCGTACGGTAGGTACCGATAACGGATCCGAATAGGTTGCCCGCCACAGGTAGTAGCTCATTCACGCAAGTATTCGAAGGTGCTAGATGGCTTCAGCCAAATTCTGAAAAACTCAAACGTTTATTTTCCGCAAAAATTCATAGTATCCTACACGGATAATAAAGTCAACCATAGTTTTCGGCAGAAAAATCAAAGGAACGTCTTAGATACAAGTGGTTCTATATTTGGCATATGTTATTGACTTGAATAGAGTCAGTTCCAACGACATATTTGATATGTGACCTGAGCACAGGTCGGTATATTTCATTTTATCTTTGTAACCTCATAGTTTTTTTATCAATGCGCAGATATTGGCCTCGTGATCGAACGTGGCTCCCGACACTGATGAAGGAAAGAATTTTACTATTCTAGTTCCATCGATACTTGTTTCTACTTGAGAAACTTGACATTTATTCGACTTCAATGAAGTGGTCTAAAATGTTCCGCGAGAGCGATTCAATTGCAATTGGTAAAATCGCACGAAAAATTCATACCTGGCGCGCTTTTTCTGCGGGTCTATTTTTCAGTTGTGTCGTCCATGAAAATCATCATTGTCATCTATTTTCTTTTTAAATTGCAGACGATATCTGCAGTACATAGATTTTAGCACTTACTGGGTGTGGTCAACATATGTTACCTAGAACTCTTAGACTTTGCCTTTCGTGTTGCACCAATATCAAACTGGAGTTTAAACCAACAGTTTCATTGCGAACCTTTACGCTAAAAGGTGTAGTTTTTAAAACAACGCCCCCAAATCTGTACTCGTACAAACTGAATCTCGGGTCACAGAAGTTAATTATTTAGAAATTGAAAAACAATGCGCTGTCTGCAAATGGAGGAAGGGAGAGAAGCACTTTCCACCGTCTCTCTTCGTTGTAAATCTGAGAGACACAGACAACAACTAAATACTATAATGACGTTGTGTGAGATTTTCCGTCTTTCGTCAGGTATCCTTTTCCCCAGACAAAGCTACTAGCCCAACATTAGTTTATGACGACCCACAACTAGATCCGGTCGCATTGATAAAATCGTTTATAAAATAAATCTGTATACGTTTTAGATGGCTTTGAAAATGAATTTATGTAATTGGACACTACTTTTCTTTATCTCAGGCATTTTTGTTGTTGCTGCTGCTGCTGCTGCTGCTGTTGTCGTTGTTAATACAGTACAGCTACGATTTCTACAAGACCCAAGTTACGATAATGGGAAACTCCTTAAATTGCTAACTATTGTATTAGAGGTTGTAAACGTAAAGTTCATTCAATAAGGAAATGATTCAATCAGGCTGTAGTCGTATTGGGCGCCGGTAGATGGAGTTGCTGGCTAGAATGACTGATCAAAGCCGACCGTTAATGATATCTTTAACATTAAATGGCATATTCCTACAGGTTACAGTAATATAGATATTACTGCACGTGTAATATTGGGGATCGAAAAAAAAAAACGAACACGATCTAAGGGACATGTGTAGGAAATTCCAACAGGTCTGACAGGCATTGTCGCACCTTCCAGGAGTTTGGTCGAGCAGACACCGGGCCGACTATGCATAATTTCCTTCGATAATGACTATACTCCCAACCATTACTTGTTAAAAAGTTGGTTAGGAAATACCGGTTAGGGTAGCTTTTTTCGTTTATGCGCTACTATAATATTAAGGGCCATAAAGTTAAACAAAGCTCCACAAACTATGATGGTGATGATTTTTGTTATTTAGTGCCCAATACTTAAATTTTGGACGAAATGCTGAAAATCATCAAGTTCTATCAGATCCAGTTAAAAAAGACAAATAGTTTGACTAATCTAATTACAAAAGCGGATAATTGAAAGTTGGATGGACGAGTGCACGTTTGAGAATATCCCTTATGGGCTCAAATCACTTAAAACGATGTTCTGACGGGAATATTTGACTGACTTTTTATAACTTACCTCGAGAACTGCTCTCTGTGAGATGAGAAAGTCGCCAGAGATCTTTCCCGCCTATCGTTATCGTTGGTTACTTTAATCATCGCACGAATTTACTAAAAGTTCTCTCGCTTGCCGCCTACTACTCAATCTGGAACTTCCTAGCTTGTACACACTCTACTTAATGAAGTTCTCAAGCGTGTAAGATGGCAATTGGATAATTTGGCGCTAAAAGAACAGGTGAGATGTAAATTACGTCATGCTATACTATACGTTGTCAGAAATACGACGCCATAGGTAAGGCAACTACACGTACTTGCTTTGTATTGTACCATCATTGTTCTCATCACTATCATAAACAAAAGGATCTTTCTATTATACTACTTATATCATTACTGTCGCACGCTTTAATCGTATCGATTTGTTTTCAACGTAGATAAATAAATTACTTCAGTGGACGCGAAAACGATTAATGATGGCTTCCATAATAATATTTCGTATTTTTAGAAAAAAAAAGAAAAACAGCACATAATTCACCTTTTATTTCCATGACAAAATTTATTTTGATCCCAAACTCAGTTGTTTCCATCTGTTGAATCGTGATTTTGGCGAGTACCCTGAAAGCACTAACTCAGTTGCCAGGTGAGGTGCTATCGTTTTTTGCCTGTGCCTATAGCCATTCTACCCTTGCTTATCCACTAAAATAGTGTCCACGAGTTCAAAACGTAGTAACATTATTTGCTTGTTTGCCTTCGTTCAAAATCAGTCTCGCGGATCCCATTGCCAAGGCGGCCGGCAACGGCGGCTGAATGAGGCGCACCTGCAGTGAACAGGGCAAGTTAAACGCGACCTTTTATCGACTTTTTCCTATCATGCCCGCGCTTTGATCCATAGCTGATGTGATAGCCTATGGTAATAATAATAATGACTGTAACTCTGAGAGTGGCTGTTTGACTTCTCTTGTTTTTACTATCGTTGTTATTGTCGCTGAATATTAGATAATCCTGTGACCGATAGCCGTACAGAGCCGGCTATTCGTACAGCAGTCGGCGGCATGATCAACAAAGGACAGACAACACGAACCCCACCGAGTCACGCTGGTTGCGTTGTTAAATAAGTTCCTAACGTTGTAGTGTCTCACGGAGCCCATAGCGTCTCACGCTCGTTGTCACCATTTGCCGGCTATATGATTTATAGTGTTAAGCCTCACCGTTACTGCAAAGTAAAAGCAGACGGAACTTCTCATTGCATCAGAATCGGCAGGGGTTCACTGTAGTGGCATTATGGAGCTCTGGCGATATGTTGGGTATTAGACGGCGCTTAACTGAATGGTTATTATACATAGCATCGTAGAGATTGCTACCGGGAGCACCAATTTATCAGCTCGATTTATAGCGCGCTCAGTAACACAACCTGCTATTATAAACGAGTATAATTAACTAGCCAATAATCTTCAAACTAACGAATTTTAGAAGGATGATCTCAAAATTGATTTAGTTTAATCCGTATGCTGCTAGACAACAAGGATGATATGTCGTCAATGAGGACACAAATGGGGCTTTAAAATAGTTGTCTTCTGCCAAATAGATACCGTTTGGATACTGTGTATCGTATTCTTTTTAATCATAGTTTTTGCTGTTTTCATATAAATGGTGTGAGCTTTTCCAATATTTCACCGACCTGTGTAATATTTGCGTATATTTTGAAAAATGCACTAAGGCGACGTCTCACCTGAAATCTCGTCAGAAGCTTGGCGAACAAACGCTTGTTTCTCTAATGGCCGTTACTGGGGTCCATGACCTTCGAAGCAAGCTTGAACTAAAATATAATCATTTTCGGATAGAGGCCTCCTGAGCGAAAAGTCTACAATCGAGCAATGAGTGCCGTTCTGAGTGCCCTTAAAATGGCCAAGCAGGCTTATGTCAAAGATGTACCATCATTTTCAAAAGCTGTATATAGTTCTAAGGTTGTCTACTGGATTGGTCTTCTAAATTATTAACGAGTCTGCCAGTAGTAAATGTCAGCAGGAGCGACCTAGCCGCAATTGAAACATCTGCTACGTTTTCCAAGGACATGCAGTAGACAACTTGATTTATACGGATGAACCCAGAGTCGAAAGGAATACCTCTCCTTAAAGTTCCAAGTGAATTCAGCGATGTCCGTTAAATCTGGCGGATCGTTTAATGGCATTCGTACTCCCCGCGCTTACATATACATAGAGAGTTTGCTGCAATCGTTCAAGCAGCTGGTGAAAGGCCGGAAAAAGGTGTTCGACATAAGCGTCGAAATACAATCCCGATTAGATCTTTTGTCCTACCGTTTTTAGTTGTACGCGTGCTATACTCTGACCTCTAACCAGAATTAGAGTAAGTCTTCAACGCTCCGAGCAATTAAAGCGAAGCAAAATGAAGAAATCGAAGTATTTTTCTTGGTAGTAGCTCAAACTGTCTAGCGATGAGTCGCCCAACAAGCTGGAGTGTTACACTGCGCATGATGTTTAATGAAAAAAGACGGACGCAGCAGTATCCTGCATCCGACACACGTCTAGCACTAACTGTTACGGGGAGTCACGTTAGAACATCTTTAGTTTCTACATATAGGAAGATTTATGCAATTGTGTAGCCGCAGAAAAAGCTATTATTACATTAGCACGAAATCAAAACAACAACAACAATAACTCAAGGATCTGAAAAGCCTATTCTGACCATGCAGAGTCGCTTGAATGCTATTAGGCGTTTCTACCTTGTACTTTAGGCGTGCTAAATAGAAAAGTGACTGTGGGTTAGAAGCAGCGATGCGGGACGTAAAAACTCGAAACACAGAGGTTAGAAACCCTACTCAAAGAGTTATGATATTTTGTTTTTCTAGAAAAATGAAGACGGTGGTCGATGAGCAAGCTAAGCCGGTTGGTGATGCGGTGGCCACAAAAAATATTTGGGAAGCAACAGCTAAAGAAAACAATTTGATAAACTGGTACTTTCGAAACGATCCATACTGGTAACGACACATACGTCGGCCTCGATGTAAACTAGCCAGTGCTCAAATTACTGTTTATTATATTTGCTTAATCAAGTCCTAGCTATCAGTATCTTCTTGAAATGGCGAATGATTAGAACGGTGACGTCCAGTAACGTTTGCCACCATTTCGAAGGGTTGGCTGGAACTTCTCAGTCACCCCTTGGCCTTAAATGAATTATACATTCCAAAACAAATCCTATGATACTTCGTCATTTCATCGTAGATTTTCGTCACGATGCCCCATAAGTCGATTGTAAATGATGGCCCTTTTTTTATAAATTGATCCCGGAACCCTGATTTATTCATTGCACGCTTCCAGCAATCGAGCATGATAAATAATAATATTAAATGTAGTATTTTCAAACAGCCATTCAGTTCCAAAGCTTTTTTCAAAGCAATTCTACTAGCACGGAGAGATGATTGAAGTAATTAAAGACGAGCCATTAAAAATCATAGGACTAGTGGCGTTTCGTCTACAATGTATACCGTCGTATGAAAATGAGAATGGATTTGAGTCTTTGAGCAAGCGTAGAACAATAAGCGTGTACTGGAAATATATCAGCTCCATTGTGAAGATGACGGCTAGTTGCTAAACTATAAATTATCTATAACCGAACTCAACACAACTTAGTTTCAAGTTGCTTGAAGCTATCTGTTATTGTTGATTGGTTAGGAGGGTAGAGATCCAGCGTATTAAGAAACTGCTAATCCAATAGTTATTACCGTCCTAGTTGTCAGGCCGGCATATATCGGCCCGAATCGGACAGACGCCGAATGAATCAGGGAAGATGGAGTTTGTGCTACCTCAAATTTGGCCGTTATAGAAAAATGGGTTACATTGTAGCTTCTGCAGCATAACATGCGCCATCTATAAACTTCATCACTTGTCAAAACACCTAATAATTATCTATAGATGAATGTACGCGTAAAGAGGAATTTTATGCGCGCTTTCTAATTATAGACAATGTTTCTTTTTATTGAAAATAAGGAACATAGCAGATTAGTATTGGTTGGCAGCCATAGCAGTTTCGTTGATAATACGCGAGACTATAATTATAGCTCTATTCGATCTAATTGCACAATTTCGTTTTTTAATGGCATTTTTTTTTAGTGACGCTTACTTACTTATTTGTTTCGCAGCCTGGCAATTAGACTATTTCCACGACGAGCCTTGTCGACATCGGTCAGTAAGCATTTTGCGTTGTTTAGAGATGTTATACGTTACGGTCACGATTTCGCCAAACGCACCACCAGGTAACTGATGGAGGCGACCGCAGTAGCATTCAACAACCATACCATAACACTTCTGGATCAATAATACTAAGGAGAGAAAAATACGCCTGTGTTTATAAGGCTCTATTACAATGTATCTATCATTACCGAACTGTCCTTCGGCATTTTCATAGTGGTTCTTCAACAGTAGACGTTCGAGCATGCACTGCATTCATAGAAAATTTGAATAACCCTCACCCGTGACAGTACACTCCAGTACGGAAGGACGCACAAGTACGCGTTCGACACGATAAACGTGACCAGTTAGCAACGTATCGCAGTGCCAACATGACGAGTTGAAAGGCCAGACAATTGAGTAACAATCAATCAGAGAAAAGAGAGGCAAACGGCTGCTTTTATAGGAAAAAGGCCGTGTTTTTTCAAAGGAAATGCTCACATCAGCCGCAATACAGTGTAGTGGTAAAGGTGGTGCTATCGGCGATGACGCCTTTGGCGAGCTCCCGACCACCCCCCACATTTTAAACGACCGATCTGTGAGTATCCTTCCCCTCCTTTCCCTTTATTATTCAAATCTGCTTTCTAGTGGTAAAGCATGCTTCGGCCACGTGGAAGGTTAGTCTTTTTTCTGACCTATCACTTAGCGCTTGACAGCCGTCTAGCAATGATGTGAAAAAACCCAGGACGCTTTTTGGCCCGGGGACATTTGCTGGTGTTATAGTGTGCCTTTTTATCCCGTATAGACGCGATGCTTATGAAACAAGCGGGAAGCTAGCGTAATCAAATAATGAATACAGAACTGCTCACAACAAGAGCGGCAGTGGTTCTAGCTCAGTCAGGCTAAATTTCTTCCTAGGGATCGCGTGGTGTCACTCCCGAGAGTATCATAAACGGAGACAGGGAAAGGTTGAAGTATTCCACAATACATTTTGCGTAAACTACAGTACATGTACGTTGTCGAATGTTAAAGAGAGCCAAATAAATGTAACAACGTAGCAACCAATACGAGCAGGAAGGGAAAAGCGCACTCGAATGAATTGATTAAACCGAAATTGTTCTACTACAGTACGATATAAAATTCCGCAAGCTAAGCCAGAACCTAAGCTTAAAGTGTGTACTGTTTATAAAATTTCAAATAAAAAATGCTTTGCCTATAATTGCTTGGTGGGCAATCATGATGATGGGCACGCCCATACTTATGATACACCGATGAAGAAAGCTGTATAAACTATGTCTTCAAAAAGCAGTTGATAATTGGAGAGCGTCCAAAAACAGCATGCAACGTTGCAAGCCATTATTTTCAAATAGATACTTGATTAGTAAATAACCGCTTTGAAACAGCTTGTGCTTTTAAAACATCAGTGTATTGTTCTTATAATGCATAATGCGATGTACTTTGTCTAGGGATCAACAGTGGCCTTATCTTTATGTGTGTATAGGTGCTGCGAGAGTCCTGATACCTTGCGAAATCAGAAAGGCGCTAGGATTCCGGGTGGAATAAGCGAAAGGCTCCGTTCGCTCACTTTTCATTCACATTCAGGCTTGAGGGGAAGGGGGCTTGTTTGCCTTTGCAAAGAGCGGAGTTCGACTTCCCCGTGCTGGCTCAACTGACCCGTCGTGCACCTTGCCTATAATCGACCAGCCACTTTTACAGTGGCAACTGGAGTCCGTGATAGAGATGCTGGTGGTGCTACTGCAAATTTTGGAGTGGTACTCCGCCATTTTAGAAGGTGTGTCTGCTTCTCTTCGGGCAAAGAGGGAAGCGACCAATAACGGTGACAGCATAATCGGCTACCTGAGGTCGGTCCGGCGAGTTCAGGACAGAAGAAACTACGATAACGTAATATGCGCTCAAATGACTGCATTTTCCTACGTAGTTGGTGTGCGTCAGATTGGGTGTGCCCTGTAGGCACTAAGGGATAAGGGTTGGTAGTTAGCTCGAGGACAGCTTACGGTCTCTACATTGTTGGCAAACCCCTTTTTTTCATTGACTATTGATATCATTACTAAGATGATTTCTTTCGGTGTTAATGAAGACAACAGCTAAAGCTAAACAGGTTCTTCTGAAGCTCTCAGAATGCAATGAACGTAGAAAGGTTCTGGTGGTGCACAATAGCTACGAGGAACACCTGATGGGGGATTCTTTGCGCGTGCCGCAATTCTCTGGAGACCGGTCGAGCAGTTGCGCCGGTACGCTTCAAGGGAAACGTATGGGATCTAGCATCGCACGTATTTAAGGGGCCGGACTTTCCAGTAATACATGTGTATGCGGATGTAATGAGAAAAGATTTAGTCTATAGACTAGATAATGTCTTGATTGTGTCGTGCCATCGGATTACCACCATTCATGTCAGGATTTACGAATGAGGTATATGTCTTACAGGTACTCTCAATAACCCTATAAAAGCTGGCTAGGTTACATTAACGATTCGTGTCCATGACCATGACAGGGTAAAGTAACGATCTCTATAAAATGTACAAAAAGACGAGCAATAATGGTGTCTTAAATCGACGAACTCTTCTAGTTGTTCGGAATGCCATAAAAAAATTTTTAATTTTTTGAATCTAGAAGACCAAATAGGCTTAACTGTAGTATCAGATACTGCATGGCGGGCGTCCCACTGCAAAATGTGCAGACTCCAATTACTAAGAATTGGTTCTTTTTTTAAGATGCGGAACAACTGAGTATTCATTCTATCGACTTCATGTTTAGGTACCGTCAAATACAAAAAATTCTTGTTAAACTGGCGAATAGAATTCATAATGGTGCTACTGAGTATTTACAGACCATGTTAGTAAGCGATTAGCGAATCTTGGCTTAGCGTTCCAAATCCAAAGCTGAGGCGTTATCCTATAGTCTTTCAAATATCTTTCATCTAGAGGTTTCGTGTCAACTGTAAATAAATTGTATTCAATTATTTAGTTTTGCTTCGCATAGTGCTGTTATAATAGATAGGGCAGATGAGTTCTAGACCGTGGGTTGGGCGCGGTCATATTTTCGATCTACTGCTTCGGCAAATTCCAACACGTTTCTCTATTGAAAAAGCTTGTTCGTTCAGTCTCTCAGCCTTTGTTTCATTTTTCGTGCTTTGATTTAAATCAGTTTGTATGAGTGATATCATGCAGTACCTGGTGTTCAGCGTAACACTAACCTTGCACTCGGCCGCTCGAGGCTTTGTTTTGCAGGACACGTTCTCTCCAGTAGCCCGCACAGCCTTACCATATGATAAATTTCACTACTTATCACGCTAGACAATCTATGGAACGGGTTTCACACGAAAGAGGTAGGGAAAATCTACTTTTGGACGCGGATTTGCTGCCTCCAGTGGTATATTCTTCGTTTCCTTTCAAACTGTGCCAGTCGCCGTTGATAGCATTCGTTAATTCATATGAGCCTGCTCACGATGTGGCCAGTTCCGTTCACCCGGTTCGTGGGATTGCCACAGATTCTTCGCTCTGGTCGGTTTTATCGCAGTCTTCATTGCGGCGTGGGCCTTCGCCTCGCAGCTACGATAGCAGACGTGCGAATTTCATCTGATTTTTGCGCTCTTCCTGCCCTTGTCGCTCCATCAGAGTCAACTAAGCTGAGCGTAGAAGAACGCCATAGACAGCAACTTAACCGAATAGCTAATAGAGTAACTTTTGTATCCTGTCCCTTTTTCCCCCTTCCTTTCAGTGACTGTAGTAGTCCCACGAGTCAGAGGGCGCTCCATGCTGGCACCTCCGCAGGCTTAGTCCCAATCGTGTGCCTCTTGGTCAACGCTCAAAGGAAGCGAAAGAAAGGGGATTAAACAGAAACCAACCTGTCACACGCAACCTATCGCCAGGTTCTAGGCAGCACGCATGTTGGTACAGGAGAATTCTTGGTTATGCGGGGCGTGAGTTTGAACAAGTAGGCATTAGAGCCGACAGCAAGGAAGGATAGAATCAAGAAAATGCCATCAGAAATCTGTTGGTTAGTTAAAGAAATAGATTTAATGGGATACCCTATGATATGTGTGTATGTATATGCGAGTTAGGAGTAAATATTTAGTCCTGCCTCTATGCCTGATCCTTATATGCATAGCTGCAATTCAAGTTGGCTTCATTTAGAAATACAAACCTCAAGGCCGCACCAGTTGGAGGAGACTGAGATCGACCAAAAATCGTGTGACAAATTCTGTGACATAGCCAACATCCCACATGAAAGAGCAAGCGATGCCTAATTAATCTAATTCTGAATAGATAACTTTGTAGTTATCGATTCAACGAATATTGAAGGCGGCAAGGAGTTCCAAATGCATCTGTGTTGTTAGTTCACGAAAATTACTATGTTGTTTCTGGGCTCAGTTGACTGAGCTGGTAACGTCCTATAGCAGATTGACTGCAGTAGAAATAAGATGAAATTTAGGTCTAGTGACTGTACGTGACCAGTACGCACATTGATTTGTCCATTTGAAGCTATATAACTGTAAAATAGCGAGGATCCCATACTTGCTGAGAAGAAACCTGAGTGAAGAAACCCTAATAATCCAAAGATAACTGAAATGGTATCGCGCTGGACCGTTGATAAATTATTTACACAATAGCATACATAATAAACGAAAATGCTATAACGATACAGAAGTGCGTAGCTTGAAGACTAGAGTAACACAGTAATGTATATATTATTAGTTTGAGTTAACTACCCTATTCAAGTATCAAGTCAAAGCACCCGCCAGATGAGCTTGATTAAACAGCTGTCCTGTTAAGATTAACTGAGTTACATTTGATCTTAAGTTGATGTTGCAAGCTTGTAGGTTTAAAAAGTGAGTTTCAAGCTGACATTCAACATACTTTAATAAGTTTTTCACAAATATAGGCTTGGTTATGGATTATCAAGGCTAAATAAGCCAGTCAGGTCGGCTTTCATAGACATGTCAAGTGGCGAAGCTAATTTTTTGGGAATAGGTTGAAAATTAAAAGGAAGACAAAGGGAACGTTTTGGAAGGAGTTGATTTTTGCAAAAAAAATCGACCTCTTCATTAGAGCCTTCGGAGGTCATCTATCTATAGTACATCGTGGACAGTACACCCGTTTAGTACACCCGTAGAATCTACTGAAAAGACGCCGCAGGACATTATAGCCAGTCCTACTGTTGTGCAGCAATTTCAACTTATGTTTTATCAATATTTTTTTTTATATCTTTAAATAAGCGTTTTTACGTCTTTGACGGGTTTTATCGAAAAATCTATCTATTTCGTAACTCGTCAAGATTACATCGGTGGCGTCAAAGCGCCATCGAACAATTTCCAAACGTCAGCCATTTACAACGGACAAAATGTCTTCAGCACAAAAGTAATATTATTCATATTATATAGAGTAACTTTGAAGAAGTTGATTGCGGAATTCACATCTGTAAATTGGTATCTTGGTGAGCAATCAACAAAAAGAAAAGTGCTCAAAGATATGAGTCAAAATTATTTGTAATACATACTAATTTTGCGCTCTTCGGCTTGACCTCAGATTCAGGATAACGATCAGGTAGGACATGAGATTGCAGGATTACCGAGACGGCTTCCACCTCAGACTATCCAAGAAACAGAAATGTGATTTAGACACGTTTCAGAGTCTTTTCTCATTCATCCATCCATCAGTTGACAGATACTGCATTTTCGGAGAAAAGAGACGATAAGTAATCTGAAAGCTTTTTTTTTATCCGCAACTTGTAAGTTTATATTCTCGTCACCAAAAGACAATCGTAAGTATATCTCGTGAATCGATTATGTCATTAAGTATTCTAGACAGTGTGAAACGGTTCTCGCGACCACTGGAGTCAACTCTAATAGCAATAAACTCTATGGATCGTCGCCTCAGGCAGCATTTTACAAACGATACAAATTTATCAAGTACTTAGCACAATGCATTCGTGCATAGAACGAAAAGCTATGAAAAAATATTTGTAACCGTAACACCGGGAATAAAGAATCCAGTTGAGAAGGTTTCATAACGTGTAGCAATCTTGTCTCATACCAGTCACTGTACTAATTATTCAGTCCTACTTTCAGTGAGATACGGTAAGATATGACAAATTGTCTAAATAACGTTATTTTGGTAACAGGAACGAAAATTCGTGTCCCATTATAGGGATGTACCCGTCACTTGTATCATCAGCAAACACAGAGGCCGCCTTCTTAGGTGCTGGTAGTTGTCTGTCGAGGTTGATTAGCCTGTCGCATACGTAAATGTGACGTGGAAACGCAATGGTGACAATTTGCCATCGGGTCTCCGATCGCGTGTGAAGACCGATTCCATATAGGGAAAAATGCTCAGTGATGCTAATAGTGTCAACATACATACCTGTTTTTTGTTGCTGGTTTTTTTTAGTAACCTGGAAGATTTTCCGAGACCCATTTCATGAATTGTCTCTGTGTTCTTGCGGAACCAGTTCATTGTCGGCCTACGTGTAGATTACCGCTATCCTGTCCACCATCGTTGGCGCTCCTTTCCGCCATTAATGTTGGTAATCGTTACCATCGTCTTTTCTTTCTTCGCTTCGATACATCTTTCCATATCGTCCCTGTCGCATTATTTTTGCTTTGTCGTCTGCTCGATTTCAAGGGGTCCGATATGCCATCATTGGCTGTTACCATTGCCCGATGGTTTTGGCTTTCTACGAAACTTTCTACGAGCTTCTTATGGCTAAAAGCTTTACATCGGTAACGAAATTATACAGTGCAATCTATTTGAACATAGCCTGGCTAAAAACATCGTCTAGATTTTTTTATAACTTTTTCTTAAGTAACCGTTAACGAGTAGCTGCAAATTGTGGTCATTTCTACGTTCACGATACGTACTCCCTTCTTGAAAACAAATCGTTTGTCGTTGTGTACCTCGTAAGTAATGTTATGTATTATGACGACATTTCTCAAAAGTGGCTAGAGGTTCAGTAGTCGGAATATTATGAGTAAATAAATAATAAATAAGTAAATAAAGTGAAATTTCTTCAGTTCAGCTCCGCGTAGTGTATCATACCAGTGAAGTCGTTGAAATCTATCGGCGATAGAAATGATAGTAAAACTGGTTGCTCCTACTTGTAAATTTCTGATTTGTTGAATCGATTCAAGTTACAGAAGCAGACTAATGGCCGGCCTGACGGCGTCAATGACTGCTTCTGTCTCCTGAGTTTTCCAGAACTAGTTCGAAATTTTTCTTAGATCTAATTTGGCGTTGTCTCACTACTTCGAAACTACTCTCGGTGACGGCCAATGTATGTCAGGAGCTAGGCCATAGGAACCACCAGTTCTATTCATTTCTGCTCCCATTTTAGACAAAACTGCGGAGCGTACGAAAGAAGCTGCCAACGCTTTCACTAGCATCTCACGACTGCAAAGTGTAAACGTTGTAGGCTGTTAAAAAACATGACGAGCATATTTCGTAATACATCAGATATAATTACCGAAGATGATCCCTTCAAGCCTTCTTGCTGATTCTTAAACGGTGATTTTTACAATACTATCATGCGGATTCAGCAATAACATTATAGACGTATAAATAACACATCAGCTACCTGATACTGGAGATACTGTAGGCAAACAAAAGGGGCCAATTCGACGAAGCCCCACATGGAGAGGGCTTGTGCCATTTTGTTGAGTAGACCCGCCTGACGAAGGGTGTCTTCGATCCTCAACACATCGACCTGTTGTTTAACGAAAACGGTTCATTACCTATTCGGTTCGAATACATTATGTATGCGGTGTTAGGGTGGGTACAAACGCACGCTGTTTAAAAATAACCTCGTCGCTTTCGTGTTAGACATGTACTTTTATGCGATCCTAAGTGGCTTATAATGCTAATGCGGTGACCTGTCTAGTTTCTATTAACACCAAAAAAATGCCGTTGCAGCAAAATGTATTGTCAACGCTACACGATTGGCTTATACACAAAGTGTAATGTATCAGACTACAAAAAGTAAACGAATTTTCCAAAGGCCGGTTTATTGGTTTCCACTATCTGCCGACAAACATTCTACTCGACTGGCCAGAAAAAGTGTCGTATACATATTTCCCGTCTTGTAGTGGTCATGTGTTTTATGGGCTTTAAGTTTCTTCGCAGAACTTCGGGAAAAATCCCATTGGTGCGCCAATAGACGTTGTTGTTTCTTCCTGTATGGGGTAGAGTTTTCTTTAAAGATTCTAGCTTCGCTAGAAGAGTGCTTCAGCTGCGATAAGCTTATAGGCCTTAATAGGCCTTGGGGAAAGCGTTAAGCGCGAGAATCGAGGAGCCAGTTCAATAAACTTACCTTAAGCGAGCCCAATTTTTTTGTCGGTTCCTATCACTTGCAGCATTATACGCGTATCGCTAGCACATAACGCATCATTGGTTCCATCTTGAAAATGGTTCACTTCGACCAGTAGCAGTCGTGTATTGCTTATAGTTTGTGCAGCGCATAGCTTTCGTGGATAGCCTACGACGCGCCATATCTATATGAAAATGTAAACGTTTTTCATTCGTTGTCATCGTGATTATCCAAATTAAAATAGACATTAAATAGGACGGTATACTACCGTTAAATTACATAAAGTCTGAATTCATACGTAGAGACATTTGTAGTCGACGAAGAGTGAGATAAAGATAAATGAACCACCCAGTAGTTAAAGTACCAAAAAAATCCTAATATAGGCTTGTAAAAAGCCCTTCAAACGACTACAATGGCTATCTATTATCGTGCCGATGACCCGAGCGGCAACGATTTTTCCCGCGGCTCGGTCGTCGACGCGTGACGATTGTCTACAGGCGCTCGCCGCCTATTGCTTGCGTATTTTTAAGCGCTAGCAGCCGACAGGTATATGTTTAGCCCGTGTTAAGTTAGTCATTAACTGTTGCCAAATAGCTTGACTACTCGAGACTCGACTGATCACTGCTTTTTGTGCAAGTTCATGTTGCTCTGGCTGACTATTAAGAAACAAATCCTTCTAAGAATTACATGACTCTAGGCTGACCGCTCTAATCCTTTCGATTTCAACAGCGGACATGTCGGATCTGCAAGTGAAACCGGCTACTATATGCCTCGACTGGACACATGTATTATTTCTTAATTGTCGTAGTAATGATAGGCTGTTCTCCCCCATTGAAGTAACCGTATTTACTGTATATTTCAGTAAAACTGAGCTAAGTTTGGTATATGTTAGATGTGGTCCAAATGGACGCTAATTATGATAGCGGCCGGGCGTATTGCGCTTAGTTCTGTACAAAGATCCAAGTCGTTTTCTTCATTACCTATATCTACTACATATATACACATGGAAACGAGGAAAAAGCTCCATTTGAAAGAAGTATCACGAATGCGTTGAGATATTTGCTCATGCGCTGTAACTGATGGCCATCGGTGCCCTTCGTGTTGGCTATTCTCCTGCTCCTGAAAAAAATTGGTTGCATATTTCGACATATCGCAAGAAGACAAGGAACTATATTCAGTACGTAGAATGTTTGCGTTCCTCCAAAATTTGTAGAATTCAGCCGGGTCAATGATTTCGATGAAAAATTCGAGTTACTCATGATCGGAGCAGCCCTGATGTTCACCAGGAACCCTTTGTGTCCGCGTAACAGATAGCGAAATAATTAGCCTATTTGCCTGCAAGGCTGTTAGGGACATCTGGGGGTTTAGATTCGAATCCACGCGTACACACTTCGCTTCGAGCAGAAAGCTAACCATGGGAAAAAACGACCATCGAAAGGCTTTTACAGTACCGAACCTTAAACTCAGCTGTCATCGAAAATGCTACCAACAGCGCTCATATATGAAAATTTTCAAAAATAAACAAGAACACATCTCACTGTTTAGCTACTTTTATTGCAATTTTCATTATTCAAATGGATAGTAGATGATGAAAGTGTTTTGGCTGCTTTTATAGCTGAATTAAGCACAATTTGGCTTTGAATAAGGAAATAAATAGCCCGTAACGTTCATCATTTATTTCCCTGCTAAAATACTACCATTTCATGTTTTTCGCAATTGTGCGAATATTTAAATTTGACCATACTGATGTATAATATATGATTTATTTAAAAAAATTGCTGTTAGGACCGATACTACTTCCTTTCAGGAAAACACTTAAAGTAACAGAACTATTGTTCGAAGCTGATGAGTTTGGGGTTTTAGCTCACGACCTGTGTTTTTATATCAGTGCTTTAAACTGACTGGGCCGACCACGGGTCCGCATCCAGAGCGGGCAAACGGTCCAGAATTAATTTGCGACTACATATAATTTAATATGCAAAACCAGAGATGAACAAGAGCAAAAAAACGACCTGACAGCACTCGATAGCCAAGGGCGGTTTAGTGTCTTGACACCCTTTTTCTACCCAAAAATACCCAGCCCAGCGCCGTTGTTCCCCCCACACAGCTTTTGCCATTTCGTGGATTGGGCGAAGGCGTTGGCTGTGTATTCATATTGTAAGTGAGTTTTTCAAAAACTCGAGAAAAAGAGTATTGCAAACAGACGAAGACGATGCGAAGAGGAGAGTAATAGGATAGTCAAGCCCGAGCCGAACTGTCTGTCGTGTCTTTGCATTCGCGATCAGTTACTTCCGCTGTTCTTCTGACTTCAAGCGTATGGCAGGCGTCTACCAAGTTGCTTTTGTGATGAAGACAAATAGGAGGCAACCTCTCCCACACCGAAACGATGGCAACAAGACAATTTCAGCAACAGCACTTCACGAAAAACATCATAATACGCCTTTTTCTGTCTTTCATTCGGCCATCATAACCAGCAGAGCTGCACGATAACACGACCATCACCGCCTCTTCGGCGTCGCCGCCTCCTATATTACGCTGAACTCCCACGGGCGACCACAGTGATCGTGGTAAATGGCATATGTATAATGCTCTTAAATGTGCGAGTCTTTATCCGATTGTCACTCGGTCCGTTAGTGATGCATTAGCTGTCGCGAGAGCTGAAGATCTAGTAAAAATTTTTCAGCCGATATCTATTCGGCGTCGCTAATCATTGGATATACCGATCCAATCTCCTGGACGATGTCTCGATCCAAACGAGCGAGAAAAGCATACGGAAACCACACACGCAGCTCGGCAGAGTTGTCGTTGACACAGAAAAAAACCATGTACGCGGCCTAAAATGTCGTTGAACCGTTTTGTTGCTGGGCTGATTCCTGGATTCAACGACTGCCGTTATTGATATAGCTTCTAGGATTTCCACGGCTCCTTCACGTTTCGTCTCCGGGAGACGGACGAATGAGCACCAGCAAGAAGCTCCGATAACGGGGACGCCTACATAGTTAAAGCAAGCGTTGAAATCTCCTTGTTTCTAACATTAGACGTTATACCTGTGAAGAAGCCTGCATGATGGGAATAACCAAAAAGTAGAGGAAACAAATAACCAAGAAAGTTGACGAACATTGAGGCGACCAGCCTCCCAAGGACTCGGCATCGCAACAACCCAGCAGCAACGAGCACCTACCGTTCGACAGCAGAAGGACATCAGGTGGTCAGACGTAGAGTTAAACCTCGATGTCACACCCCAGTTTGTTTGTGGCTTTTGGTGGACGCAGATTTTCTCATTCTGTCGCTTAGCACTAACGCCGCTTCGGGCGTATCACACACGCGATTCGATGACGCCTTCCGTTTTTCTCTTCAGCGTTAGCAACCGTCAACGACAACTGTGGCTTCCCAACGCTATCCCAGAGTGCGATACCGTATATGTGACATGTCATTGGGGTAGGAACTGCTGCGATATAATGTTTTGCCCGATAAGCAAAGCAGAGGCCGCGCGCCGCTTCATTCCCAGTAGGGAAAAGCTTATGCTCAAGGCTTTGGTAATTTCAACTTTTCAATAAAATATCTGTCCTAAATTGACCACATATTTATGTGTACCAAATGACACGTACACGCGGGCCGTATGAAAATAAGTTTACGTCGTATGCACACGCTTTTCCGGTGAGCATTTAATTTCTAGGTTTAGAAAGGCTTCATCTGCTAGCGGTGAACAATTGCTAATCTAGCGCATCTAATTTTGCTCCCAATTGACATATCCACGCAAACAACTTGATAAGTGTGCAAGCACGATCAAACATAGTTGATGGCGGCAACATTATCACATAATGCGCATTAAAAAATACGGCTTTTCTATTTAACAAGGTCTAAGTAATGACGGATATGACCGCTACTGCTGCTAGGATAATACAATAAAGTTAGTACAGTGGCCCCTTAATCCCTGAACGGCAAAGTGGGTCTCGAACAAATCGCATCAAATACATCTACATAATAACGGACAGCGACGATGAAAACAATGAACCAAAAAAGCACTTAACGCAAATTGAAGTTTCGAAGCTTTGAAAGCGTCCGCTCGCTTGGTGTGGAGTGGCTGTTTCTGGCAGTGGCGAGATGCCACTTGAAATGCCGCTCCGAAAATACGTAACCGTTTTGCCAGCAACAAACAACGCCGAGAGCAACAATAATTATTCGCACACATACACACGGCGATGTGTGCTGTGAGCTGCCACAGTTATTATCTGTTCAAAGGAACGACAGTCTGGTCCCCCACCGCTTAGTAGTCGTCTTGACAGAAACAACCGCTCGGGGGCAAGCGTTTTTCCTGTCCCAGATATAGACTCCGACAGCGACGAGGACAAGCGTCAGTTGGAGCCGCTGCTACGGGTGCACCGCTAAACGGATGAACACAGTGACGAACCGCTTTTGTGGCGTGAGAATTGTTTCTTAGAAGTCCCGTTTTTGACACAGCACGAGCGCGCAACATGATTCCGATGCCACTACAAGATCAACATTAACCAATTTTCTGTGTGTGCTATTATTGTCTATCATTTAATGGAACGTCATTGGGGCAATGTCCAAGTCGGAGGAAGCAGCAAAAGAACATTGCGACAATAGCAATATTGTGATGGACGTCTTCACTCCTTTTGACGCCAAGGACCGACGAGGAAACGCAAATCACGCGGTTTCTTAACTGCGGTAGTCACAGCGATAGCCGCAAAAAATCAAACAACAATACGTTAAAGTAATCGAACAAGAAACGGTGCGATTCTTCCGATGCCATCTATTTGCCTGTTTACTTCTTCGGGGACCCGGATATAATACATCTGGTAGATCAGCGGTAAAGACCGGGGGGCGGGGGACGGGGGGATACAGAGAAGCATTCCGATACATTTTGCTCTAGTCGAATTCTCATCAATCAATGGGGTAAAACTGATGACAACAATACCAACGAGGCCATTACAGATAATGACGACGACGACAATGATGATGACCCCCGCCGAAGCAGAATTATCTCTTATAGCGGTTTTCGCTATTGTTACAATTATTGTTGTAATAGTAGTAGGGGTGGCCGATTTTTGTCGTTGGGGAGGCGCTTCACTCGGTATCTGATCTATTTCCTCTATATCGTGCTGCTGGGTGTCCACCTGGGGCGCCTTTCATGTTTTCCTGTTATACATAATAAATTCGATGACTGCAAGTTTTGGGTGGCCGGCAGCCACCCGAAATCATCAATAATCGACACCGCCTTACAGTAACATAACCGCCGATGATAGCAAAGACGTACGAACCATTAAAGGCTCTTATTCCAGCAGATATCATCATAGCTATCCGACGGCTGTGCTAGCAATCGTTGTCGCCGCCGCATTTGCATTGTCTCCATTAGAACTACTGTTGCTTAGTAAAGCTGCTATCTACGGCTTTACGTTCACAATACATAGCAAATAATACTGTCCTTCAAACTCAGGTTGCTTCCTACCGTTCCCGTCGTAGTGAAGGTTCAAATTCGAATGTGAACATATTTCGTTTTGTGTTAGGAACTAGCCGACGTTTAAGGCAATGTCTCAATGAACCTAAAATCCGAAACATCTTTTCAGATCGCAGACAGCATCTGGCCTGCACTGTTCAAAGCGTACATTAATTGTATACATCGTCATTCAATGCAATGTAACAACTGAAACAGCAATAGGAAAAGCAATAATAATAATAATGGGAGTGTATCAGATGAGCGAAAGTAGGCAAACAATATCATTTGAATAACGCGGCTTCACGTCAATGAGGACATAACCTAGGTGTGAAACATAGCTCCAACGCGGTGTGGTTGCCGGCAACAGATTATAACGGAAACTAACGCCATATCGAGTCGGGCGCCGAAGACGCAACACTGAAAATAAAAACCAACAACGACGGAATATGCGAACGCTACCAGCCCTACTCGAGTGATTTTTATTATTATTGGCTATGCGAATAGATTGAAGAATTACCAAAATCAATTGATTAAGCGAAACAACTAGGGAAATGAGCCCCAACACCGCCCTAGGACAACACCCACGGCTAAAAACTCTCACCGGGAACGTTCATACTGTCGCGCCGATCAAAAGGCCTTTAATAATATAAGGCCAATTAATGTATGCATTTAGAAGGAAAATAGCTGATCTAGTGCGAAACTGATGATGATGATGATGACTGAAGATGAGACCTGTGTTGTGCCTAGAATTTCAGGAAGCTGGATGGCGCTGGACGTTGGTCACGACTACAGCCAAGCGCCCTGGTTAGGCAATAAAACTTCATCGAACAGGATTGTAGGAGGTTCGCACTACGCGACATAATCTATGTCGGCTGGTTCCGACACGTGTCAATTTTGATAACCTATAATGTAAAAGCAATGAGTAACATACAGATTGACATCAGTTAGAAGGAATACGTGTTGTTTTAAAAGTGACCGATGATGCATTTTTTAGAGCTCTCAGATGCCCAGTTAGAGTCATACGGAGCGTGTCAAAGGCTCCAGTGGTGCCAACCAAGTGTTATCGACTGGCCTCTGGGATCGCGCGCTCCATTTATTTGAAAGGTTATCGATTCCAACTACTTATGTATTTCCCAAATCAAAGTCGGCAGACGAAACCTCACCGATGCAAAAAAGAAAACAGTATGTTATTTAGCATATTTTGTCAACCGTTCGTGTTTGCTCACCTAGTTAACGTTTGGCTTATTTCGAGCAAGGAGACGAGCCGATGGTACCTGGCATTATGGTTCAAGTATGGCTCGCTGTATGCGCTATGAGCGATAGCAAACAGAAAAAACTTTCGTCAATACGAAGCCATGACCGTAATGCCGATTACAACAAAATCCCATGTAAGGCATGAATTTGGCCGCATCCTTTCCGCCTTTTTCGTCCAGCAACGGGCAACGCTTTAAGGTAACGCGGTAGTATTTCCGAACACTCGCAATTTGTGCCAGTTAATTTACGATTAACTTATTAACTTGGCTGTCCTGTGAAGCAACATGTAGAAACAGGTTTCGCTGATTATAAACTAATGCAACATTAACGTAAGCTACTGGCGGCTTTGAGATGAAGCAGCACTGATGACAACACAAAGCGATTGTTTATTTGAAGGCAATCAGATGTCTTCAACCTACCTTCTGGCCTTTTTCATCTCGCAAAGAGGGGAAAAGCCAAGTAGGATCCAGAGGACGTTTCGTTATATTTTTGTTCATCGATTTTCTATTACATACTATGTAATTTATCTCATTTTTTTTTCTTATGTAACTCGTCACATCTTTCAACATTAGTTAAATATCAAGCAGTTTTCGAGTGCTTAGCGCTACAGCGTTGCGCAATCGAATCCTGCCGATTCCAGACCCCCTTTCCGCAGTAGTAATGCGTTCGTGTGCTATTCATGTTAGCCATATCACTTACGCCCTGACTATTACATTGAACTCAACACACCCCTACAAAAGTTTCGTTGGAACCCATTCGATCGTGAAGGGTTAGCCCCCACAAAAACAGATCAGCTCTACAAGCGACAGAAATCGTTTAAAAAAAAAATAGCTTATATATTATATACATCCATGCTGACTAGTCATCCACTTTGCACTGTCCAGTATTTGGTGACCCTAACGATTCGACAAGAGCACAACAACCGGTTAAAGCGTCAGTTTCAAGTGGACCCGATCGCTGCGTTCCCACGACAGCCCGCCCGCCCGCCCGTCAAACA